>NW_023606632.1:0-120001 GCF_013339745.2 Dermacentor silvarum | reverse complement strand
TACGTCAGCTTACAATGTACACGAACATAATACAAAGAAAGAAACCAGAAGAAAAAGTTCCACAAACATGAAAAATTTGGAAATCGAACCCACGACCTCTCGGTCCGCGACGATAGATCGCCGAGCGTTTAACCCATTGCGCCACAAACGCAACTGCAGAGAGCTACACAGACGCGCCTTATATATCTAACACTCCTCCGTGTACCCGCGCTCTTGCTCGGGGCGGTGCCGCCGCCTACGAGCAGAAAAGAGAAGTACTGCATTATGACACTAACGCGCACCGACAGTGAACGCTTCGGTGGTCTCAGCAGTACGACTATAGTGCCTAGAATATACTTACTAGTGTGCCGACCGCCGGGCGTTTCTAATGGGAGACGCTGGCACCGCCGGTGATGCCTTCCGCCGGAGGCCACCAGACAGCGACACTGTTTGGGACCGTGCTAACCGAGCGGCGCATCGCGCGTCGCTTGCGCTTCGGATGCACTTTGGATGCGCGTTCGTAAGCGCAGTCGGTTGCGGCGCGTTGTAGCTTTCGAGCAAGTAGCATGTGGTGCCTCCGCATGTCATTGAAGACACGTTTCACTTTCGTGTTCTATACCGATTCCTATATAAGAGGGATCAACCACATTTTTTATATTCTCCCCGTAACATCTTTGGTGGACGTGCGGGGTACGCTCGCTACAACACCGGGAACTGGATCTTCGCAGCGGACGGCGCGTTGCTGCCACCACAATGACCGACCAAGCGACCCAGTGTGACCAAGACCCGTCACCGGTCATTCTCTTGCACCCTCGTGATCCCGGGACATTCAACGGCACCAGCGGCGTGGACGTCGATGCATGGCTGGCAATGTATGAGCGCGTCAGCCGCACTAACAAGTGGGACCCGACCATAATGCTGGCGAATCTCATCTTCTATTTGCGGGGCACTGCGCTACTCTGGTTCGAGACGCATGAGGCAGATCTGACGAGTTGGGACGTCTGTAAGCAGAAATTACGCGATCTATTTGGGAGACCTATCGCACGACAACTAGCGGCCAAGCAGGAGCTCGCAGTTCGTGCTCAGACGTCTACGCAGCCGTACATCTCGTATATTCAGGACGTGTTGTCTCTGTGCAACAAGGTCGACAAGGACATGCCTGAAGTGGACAAAGTGGGCCACGTACTGAAAGGCATAGCCGACGACGCATTCAATCTGCTACTGTGTAAGAACTGCTCAACCGTGGAGTCGGTCATCGCTGAATGTCGTCGTTTTGAGCTGGCCAAAAGTCAACGTATCACTCACCGCTTCGACCGACTTCCTAATACGGCTGCCACGTCCTCCTGCGAAGGTTTAGCCACGCTTCGGCAAGCGCAAGCTCCAGAAAACGTCACCAGGATCGTCCGTCGAGAACTCGAGGCCATGGCACCCGTTACACCTCATGACGGTATGCAAAGCAACAACCTGGCTCCGATTTCGCTAATTCAGGCCGTGGTTCGCCAAGAGGTCGCGAATATGGGCATTTTACCCACCTTTGATAACGGTCATACTGCTACCAACCCGGTCGCCCCTGTCGTCGCTGCTGCAAGACCGAACACGACCTTCAGGCCACGTTATCGAAATCCAGCCGATTGGCGCACACCTGATGACCGGCCCATCTGCTTCACGTGCTCTAGGATTGGACACATCGCCCGCCATTGCCGCAGCCGCTGGCCCACGTCCTATCGCCCAAACACTTACAATCGCCCGGACCATGCACCATATGCCCCGTCGTTCCGTCCTGAGGCCTCGAGTGCTGAACGTCCTCCTAGGGAAAACCGGATCAGCCGCTCACCATCGCCCCAGCGCCGTCAGTCCCGCTCGCCCCAACCTCGCCGCTCTCGGTCTCCCTTTGGCCACCTCTCGGAAAACTAGCCAGTGCAGCCCCCGGAGGTGACGCTGCATTTACGACCCGGCCTGAAAATCCTCTGATTGTCCCTTATACCCGATGCAACCTTCTTGAAGTTCTGGTTGATGGTGTGGCAGTTACCGCTCTTGTTGATACCGGCGCACAAATTTCTGTAATGAGCTCGAGCCTCCGGCGCCGCCTCCAGAAAGTCCTGACGCCCGCGACTTCACCTACCGTCCGAGTAGCCGACGGGAGTACACCTGCCGTACTTGGAATGTGCACTGCACGCATCACTATTTCTGGTCGCCACACATCTGTTCTTTTTGCTGTTCTAGAACAGTGCCCCCATGACCTCATCTTGGGAATCGACTTTCTGTCCACTCACGCTGCCCTTATCGACTGCTCCGCGGGCCTTCTCCGGCTAGAACTTCCTTCGTGCCCCGACAACGTTGATGCCGGCCCACCCCGGCTACGCTCCGTCGAGTTTCTTCGACTGCCTCCGCAAGCCGCAATATACGTCCAGCTGTCAGCCTTTCCGCCCCTACCCGACGGCGACTACGTTGCCTGCCCTATTCCTGAGGTCGCCATGACACGCAACGTCGCGCTACCCTATACGGTGGTGACAGTTAGAAACAACGGCACCGCCTTTCCCATCCTCAATTTTGGCTACTCGACGCAAGTTCTTCCTCGCGGCATATCACTCGCTCATCTGACCCCATTGGCCGGCCACACGGTTTCTGCCTTGACCACAGAACCTCCACCGGATTTTTCACCGCCGTCGTCGCAGTCAGGTTCGTCCTGCGACCACTTCGCCCGCATGATATCAGGAGACCTCGCTCCGGCACAGTCCGCTGCCCTTCGCCGCGTGCTGGTTTCCTACCAGGATATCTTTGACTTTGGCGACCGTCCTTTGGGCCAGACTTCCGTCGTCACCCACCGCATTCATACCGGCGATGCGAGTCCTATTCACCGCCGGCCTTACCGTGTGTCAGCTCCGGAGCGTGCTGTCATCCAACAGGAAGTGGAGAAAATGCTGGGCAAAGGCATAATTGAACCCTCATGCAGTCCATGGGCCTCTCCCGTCGTACTCGTGAAAAAGAAGGACAATAGCTGGAGATTCTGTGTAGACTACCGCCACCTTAACCAGATTACCAAGAAGGATGTGTATCCTCTCCCGCGTATTGATGACGCGCTGGACTGCTTGCATGGCGCCAGATATTTCTCTTCCATCGACCTGCGCTCAGGATACTGGCAAATCGCTGTGGACTACCAAGACCGCGAGAAGACCGCCTTCGTGACTCCTGATGGCCTCTATCAATTTAAAGTGATGCCTTTTGGCCTATGTAACGCCCCTGCTACTTTCGAGCGCATGATGGACTCTCTTCTTCGAGGCATCAAGTGGTCCATATGCCTTTGCTACCTGGACGATGTTATCGTTTTTTCGACTACGTTTGAGAGCCATCTCACTCGCCTGTCCACCGTCCTTGATGTTTTTCGCCGCGCTCGTCTTCAGCTTAACTCGTCGAAATGTCGCTTTGGGCACCGTCAAATCTGCGTTCTCGGCCACCTTGTTGACGCTGCAGGCGTGCAGCCAGACCCTGACAAAGTCCGCGCGGTTAGTCAGTTCCCTACTCCACGGTCGGCCAAGGATGTCCGCAGTTTTCTTGGCCTGTGTTCATACTTCCGTCGTTTTCTCCAGAACTTCGCGGAAGTGGCCCGCCCTCTAACTGGCCTACTCAAGAAGGACGTCGTTTTCACTTGGGGTCGTGACCAAGCGGACGCCTTTTCATCGCTCGTTGCCATCCTAACGAACTCACCTGTTCTAGCACATTTCGACCCGTCAGCCAGCACGGACGTTCGTACCGACGCCAGTGGCCACGGTATAGGCGCCGTCCTTGCACAACAGCAGCACGGCCTCCACCGCGTGGTCGCCTATGCAAGCCGCCTTCTGTCGCCATCGGAGCAAAATTACTCTATCACAGAACGCGAGTGCTTAGCACTCGTCTGGGCCATCGCAAAATTCCGTCCGTACCTGTATGGCAGGCACTTTTCAGTTATTACAGACCACCATGCGCTTTGCTGGCTCTCCTCGCTCAAGGATCCCACTGGTCGCCTTGGCCGTTGGGCACTCCGCTTGCAAGAGTACTCATTTTCTGTTTCTACAAATCTGGACGGCTTCACCAAGACGCTGACTGCTTGTCACGATACCCGGTCGATCCCCCTGATACACTGGAAGATGAATCTGACACCTTTGTTCTGGCCATTACAGACTTCGCCCACATAGCTGACGAACAGCGCCGCGACTCATCTTTGCGGCCTATTATAGACGGTCTCAACTCGCCACACCCTGACCCTTCCCTACGGATGTTTGCGCTCCACAATGACACCTTACACCGCTACAACGCCCGGCCTGACGGCGCTGAGCTCTTGCTTGTTGTCCCCGCGCATCTTCGCTCTACTGTTTTGCGCCAGCTTCACGATGCACCGACGGCCGGACACCTAGGCGTGTCACGCACGTATGATCGCATCCGTAGGCGCTTCTTTTGGCCTGGTCTCTACCGTTCTGTGCGACAGTACGTTGCGGCTTGTGACCACTGCCAGCGACGCAAGACTCCTGCCCTACTGCCTGCTGGCAGCCTTCAGCCCCTCGACATCCCTGATGAACCATTTTTCCGGGTGGGACTCGATCTTCTAGGGCCTTTTCCCATGTCAACCACTGGCAATAGATGGGTTGCAGTCGCTACTGACTACGCAACGCGGTACGCTGTTACACGAGCACTTCCCACCAGCTGTGCTACTGATGTAGCCGATTTCCTTCTTCACAACGTCATCCTGCGCCACGGTGCTCCTCGTCAGTTAATCACGGACCGCGGCCGCTGCTTCCTGTCTAAAGTGGTCGACGACATTCTTCGTTCTTGCAAGACCAATCACAAGTTCACCACTGCGTACCATCCACAGACAAACGGCCTTACTGAACGCCTCAACCGTACTCTCACAGATATGCTTGCTATGTACGTGTCTGAGGACCACCGAGACTGGGACATTAACTTGCCTTTTGTGACCTTCGCCTACAACTCTTCTCGTCACGACACAGCTGGCTATTCACCTTTTTATCTACTGTTTGGCTACGACCCACCATTACCTATGGACACCATACTTCATGCTCACGCAGACACATCCTCTGCCTATGCTCGTGATGCTCTTGCCCGTGCTGACATCGCCCGTCAGGTTGCCCGCGATCGCTTGTCGGCTTCACAGGTCAAACAAAAATGTCTCTATGACCGCCGACACCGGGAGGTGAACTTCCCTCCAGGATCGCTCGTCTTGCTGTGGTTCCCGTCACGTCGCGTTGGCCTATGCGAAAAACTTCTCTCCCGTTATGCTGGCCCTTACCGCGTCGTACGCAAAGTCACTAATGTGACCTATGAAATCGCTCCGCTAAATCCTACGTCGGCCTCTGCAACAATCGCGAGTGACATAGTCCATGTCTCGCGTCTAAAACCGTACCACTCACAGCCCGGGCCCTAATTGCACCGGGACGGTGCTTCTGCCGCCGGCGGGTAATGTCACGAGCGGCGATCCTGTGGTCGGTGCTTGGACGATGACGACGACGACGGGTGGTTTTTCTGGTGTGCACGCGCTCCCCTGAACGATTGCTGCAGCGTTGTGCGCCTTACCCTGTAATATATCCATTCTATTTATATTCTCCCCGTAACAATATCATTGTATACCACTGAACCATTGTATAACAATGACTGTAGTGTTTATTGGTGCCTTTCGCCCCCCTCCACCCCCCATATGTAATACCCTGAAAGGGGTCTTTAAGGGACAATAAATGCTGATGAATCGGTAGAACACGAAAGTGAAACGTGTCTTCACCGAAGCTGCTTGACGATCTCGCGGTCCGCTGCAGCGAAAGGCGACCGCTTCACGCGCGGCGTCCTGTTGGCGAACGGCGTTCAAACGCGCCAGGCGTCTCAACACACCGACTTTTGCCCGCGAGAAACTGATCAGGGCGTTCTAAGCCCCGTATTGGCGTATGCGTCCGTGGCGTAATGGTTTCAATGTCGGGCTTCTGTAATAGGGAATATAGGTCATGGGCTCGAATCCTGCCGTCGGACACCTTTGTAATGTTTATTTTATTATTTATTTAACAATACTTCGTTGAAAATGATGAGTTTATATAGTTACGAAGCCGTTTACACTTGGTTCGTTATTCTATGACTACACCGCGTTGGAGCCTCCGCTTCACTGTGACTACCATAGCGCTCCGTGTCGGCGCTTGGTAGTATCACGATTCAGTACTTCGCTTCACCGCTCCTAGATGGCGGCGCCGTAGCCGACGTTCACATCCGTTGCCGGAAATCAGTCGTGAAACCCGGCTTTTAAACACCTTCGTGTTCAAAGAAAACTCCAGTTGCCGGGAAGCGTGGTTAAGC
Organism: Dermacentor silvarum; assembly: GCF_013339745.2. Taxonomy (NCBI): domain Eukaryota; kingdom Metazoa; phylum Arthropoda; class Arachnida; order Ixodida; family Ixodidae; genus Dermacentor; species Dermacentor silvarum. The sequence goes on along the minus strand of NW_023606632.1, from coordinate 113,695 downwards.
AGTCAGGGAACTTTGAATGCTATCGTGTTCCACTCTTAAAGGCAAAGCTTAAGCCCCCTCGAAATTTTTTCCCACCATATAACACCAGCGGAAACATAACACTAAGAACGCGGGGAGACCGCGCACGTATGGGACCAGGCATCTCGGATGGCCCAAGCTTGAACCCGGCGCCGATTACCTCCAAAATAAAGTGCGTGACCCGCGTATGTATGGCCACGTCCGCTGGATAAAAAAATACCTAGGATGCTTAGAACTTTCAAAGAATGTGAAGGCGAAAGCCTAGTTGGACAGCACCCTGCGAAGCTCGTTCCGCTCGCTCGCCAACGCCAGGAGCCTCCTGTTCGTCCCCATCGGTACCTTCACCTCTCAAGGCCGCTTGTCGTGCACGTGCGGTAGCGGCCTCGTTCTCCACCAATTCTGCATCCCCAGAACGCCTGCGTCGCATTAGGGCCGCATGTTGCTCTTGTCGGGCCGCTGCCCCAGCTTCATCCATGGCCGCTTCCTCCCACGAGCGGCATTTCGAGCTTTTCTAGCCTCTTCCCACGTGGTGTACTTTCTCGGCCTTCCCCGCCCGCGAATAGGGCTTTGTGCGTCGTCACCCACACTGATGTGGAATGAAGCTCTGAGCCCACGCGGCGGCGTATACAAGGTGCGCGAGCGCGCTGCGAACGTGCTGCCGCCGTTTCCAGAGCGTTCTAAGGGCGCCGCCGTTGCCCTTTCCCTCAACTCCCGACTGGGCTCCATAGCCGTTTCTCAGAACCCTCCTCCGGCGCAGCTGTTCCCCTTTCCCGGCGCCCTCCGCTTTTGTGTACCTCACAACGCGACCTTAAAACATAGACATCTAATGGTATCTTCGACTGGTCGCATCTATCCCCCGAAGCAGAGTCATGCAGATCCGGCGTTCCCCGAACTCCGAGGTAGAGGACAAGCGCGCAAGCCGAACGTGTGACACGCTCTCGGAGGGGGAAATGGCAGATGCGAAACCACGTGACTACTGCTAACGTTCGATGTTTCGCCTATCCAAAGATAAACCGGTGGATGCGCCAGTGGGACGACCGTTCGTTGAGCCACCAGCATGCTGTGTCCTAGGTTGCCTAGGCTACGGCGGACCGTCGCCAAGAACGGCGACGCTGTGCGGTGATGACGTTGCTGGAAACGCTCTTATCTCGACGACTGCTCCGACGACAGGGCGCGGAGCGCCTCAGAGCGCTCGACGCGGGAGGAGAGCTATCGAAAAGAACCAGCCGAACGCAAGGCGCGCACCCTCTTTCAACCAGCCGAAGACAACACCGCTCGCGAGAGCGATCTAGAGCACTCCGAGGCGACCAGTCGAAGATACCATAAGGTTCTCACTTTAAGCGGCGTACTGGATCTGCATAAACGTCAGCACGAATTTACCGACGCTGACATCAGCCTGCTGCACCGACGGACGGATCAACATTACTCGTACGGCTGCACCGGAATTCACCGCCCCTTAGCGTTATCGACGGAATCCTCTGAAAGCAAACTTTCGACTGGTGTTGTGCCACGGAAACCTTCATTCTGGCAGCGGTTACGACGGCAGAAGGACGTTGCCTGATTCTTCGTGCATTTTATACTTTTGTAGCGTTAGCTACACTGGCCTAGCCAAGCCCGTTTCGCGCGGCACATCAAGAGCCGTGCTGCGCATGCGCAAGGATCAGTGTTGTCACACGGCTTTGCGCACCGGAGCCGGCACCTCTCGCGCACTCCGCCGCCGCCGCGCGCGACTCACCGCCGCCGGTCTGCGCATTCCAGAGGAGTGACGTCGTAGCCGTGGTAGACGCAGTGGCGCCGGCGCGCGCTCGCTGTGTAGTCGCCGGTCTGACACTGCGCTGGAGCCGCTGCGCTTCTGACTGGCGTTTGCCAGTGTGGTATAGCCGTGGAGAAGGAGAGCGCAAATGCTGCTTAACAGCGCAGAAGAACGGAGAAGCTTGACTTATCGGATCCCGAAGTAGTTGCCTGGCAATTAGCCGTTGAGCGTAGGAGGAATGAACAGAAGGCTAAACGTGCTGCGGAGACACTGGAGCAAAGGGACGAACGTCTAGCAAAGCGGCGTTCGTTGCAGTGGCTTAGCTCGGCTATGCCAGGATATAAATATACATGTGCCATATAATACGTATACCGCGTGTGTGTCATTTGAGCAGCAGTAAGCATGACAATCAAGCTAATCCTTGACAACCTAGACAACCAGGAAAGCTAAGAATAATCAGCTGAACCTTTGCTAACGCTACGTATATCCTGGCATAGCCGAGCTAAGCCACTGCAACTTTTTTTTTCAGGTTGGTGAAAACTGCTTTGGTGTTTTCCGAGTAGCGCGCGCTAGCATTTTTTCTTATTGCTGCCAATCCGCCGCCAGTGTATTTCTTTTTTTTTAATTTTTGTTGATTTGTCAAACTCAGTTTTGAAAGTGACTGTTCATTATGTCTTCTGATAAGGGTGATGTACGCTTCACCTGTAACGAAGGGCTCCGAGTGACCGGGTTCGTGAAGTGCACGGAGTGTAATCATGGTTACCACATAGGCAAATGCTCTGGCGTGACTGAGGCGATGTTAAAATCGAAGAAAGATTCGCTGAAACAGTCCTGTAAGTGCCCTACTAGCAGTAGCGCAAGACTACGCGGCGGCAGCGCTAAGAAATCAAGCCAGGAGCTTGATGTGCGAAGCGCTCTTGCCAGCATTATCACTAAGCTTGAGTCACTGGGGCCCCTGGCGGAGAAGGTTGACAACATTGAATCTTCTATTGTCATGATGTCTTCTAATTACGACGAAATACTCACAGTCATAAGAGGCAAGACCAGGATCTTAAGCAGCTTCACAAACGACTAGAACAAATTGAAGCGAAAAGCAATACCGCAGATATTGCTGAACTTCGTGCAACTGTTGACGAGTTGGAAAGGCGAGGAAGATGGCTGAACCTGAAATTCATGGACTCCCTAAAACAGACAATGCGGAATTATTAAGTAAGCTTAATGAGGTTGCCAAGGTGATTAGCGTGCCGGAACTGACCCCTAGTCGTATAGGAGCACTGCACAGGTTTCCCGCGAAGAAAGGCAAGGAGGCGGGTATCCGTTCCTGAGTCAGTCGGAACGTGATAACTGGCTTTCCAAAAGAAGGACACTCGCGGATAAGAAATTCCTCTCTGTTCATGGCCGAGAACTGGTCGAGTGCAACCAGGAAACTGTTCTTTGCAACAAAACAGTGGGCAAAACAAAATGGCTATAAGTATGCCTGGTGTAGAAATGGGAAGGTTTTTTCCGGGGGTACTCTGCTCGTGGGATCAAACATGTGGACGACCTTGCAGGTCTGGTATAGTTATTCCTTGGTTGGTGCTCGTGTACCTTTTATTCTACACAGTCATGGATAATTCTATTCCACGCCTGATTATAATCTCATGCTACAGAATTCCCTGTGTTGCCTCTTACACTTTTGCACTTGAATATGTAGTCAGCGCAGAACAAATACGATGAGTTTTGTGTTTTTCTCAATGAAATAAATACTGAATTCACAGCTATCATGTTGACAGAAACATGGTTGCTAATGATGATGATGTGTTTCATCTGGAAGGGTGCAGCTGTACTTTTTTAAATAGGGAAACAAAAAGAGGTGGTGGTGTTTGCTTATATCTGAAAGATGGAATTACTTATGAATATATTGACGAGTTTTCTCGGTCTGAGCCTGATGCAGACCGATAAAACTTGGTTTGTGTGAAATCGGGAAGCTTCATATTTGTCGCTCTGTACAGACCCCCTGATGGTTGTGCTGAAACATTTTTATTACTACTAGGTAAACTTTTTTCATTTGTTTTGACCCATAATTATACATTAGTGCTTGGCGGAGACATCCACATCGACATGCTACATAGAACTTGCAAACAAACCGAACTATCCACGCTCCTTGACTCATATTTCATAACTAATATGCTCACTGGTCCTACGCGCATAACTTCAAATACTGCTACACTTATAGACGTTTTCCTGACAAACATGCCAAGAGACAGTGTATGTGCAGGTACAATTTCAGTATGTATCAGTGACCATTTGCCTATTTATCTAATCGTTGAGAAACAAAAAGGGCTGAGACATAAAGCGATACCATCCACCTTTGTTCAGGACATAAATGCAAGCACTTTAGGTCGGTTTAGGAACGAAATTAGCAAAACAAATTGGGACAACGTTTTCTCATCTTTTTCTGCGGAAACGGCGTACAATAGCTTTGTGGTAATATTTAGCTCCCTGTATAAAAAGCATTTTCCTTAAAAGAAGATTGTGAAACCGAAACGCGCACGTAAACCGTGGATGACGCCACACTTGTTGAAAATGATCAACGAAAAGAATAAACTGTACAACATATTTCTGAAAAATAGAAATCTTGATATTGACACGTATGCATGTTTATCTTTCACCGGTGGCCGCTTTCCACAGGCTAACAGATGTTAAACGTTATCGCTCGGCGCAGGACGCGCCTGTATCGGAAGTTACTAGAACATTATCGATGCTTCTTTCCGTTGCCTGTTTTCACCGACGCTTATGTTATCTGATTGTATGACCGACGCGAATTGTCTAGAACTTTCTGGAAGACATGCGGTAAACAGGGATCAATCTGGAACCTTCGATGACTGAGGTATAAAAGCCGACGCGTTTCGCCGCTGATCAGATTTTCGACGATCGCCGACTGTGTTCGCCGCCATCGTTGTGCTTTGAGTGTAGCTTGCTTTTGTGGGCACAGGTTCGCCCAATAAACAACCAGTTTCGTCATACACAGTTTTACGACGGTTTACTTCAGCGTCACTACTACGTGACATCTGGTGGAGGTGCTTTTGTGTCCATGCAGCGGACGCCGCCGAAAAACCGTGATCCAAGCCCGAACACCGAAGAGAGTAGCAACGTCGTCCCGGAGCATCGAGCTAGCCTCAGGCTACAAAACCAACCCCCGAAGTACGGAGTTCTTCCCGAGAAGACCAGGAAGTGCACGGCCACGACGACCGCATCAACCATGACAGCCTCAGTGCTGCCTACACCGATCGTGTTACAGCACCCCCGGGAGCCACCGACGTTCCGCGGATCAGCATTTGAGGATCCGGAAAGCTGGCTGGAGACATATGAAAGGGTCGCTATATTTAACAACTGGAACAGCGACGACAAGCTGCGCCACGTCTTCTTCTCATTGGAAGATGCTGCCAGGACGTGGTTCGAGAATCGGGAGTCAACCTTGACAACATGGGACCTGTTCCGCCACGGCTTCCTGCAGACCTTTACAAGCGTTGTGCGCAAGGAAAGGGCCGAAGTTCTCCTAGAAGCCCGGGTACAGCTGCCCAACGAGAACATCATGATTTTCGCGGAGGAGATGACTCGCCTGTTCAAGCACGCCGACCCCGACATGCCAGAAGAGAAAAAAGTTCGCTTCTTGATGAGGGGTATCAAGAGCTCTTCGCGGGATTGATACGCAACCCGCCCAAGACTGTTGCTGAATTTATTTCCAAGGCCACAACCATTGAGAAGACGCTCGACATGCGGACAAGGCAATATTGTAACGGTATTTGTAACCGCCGAATATATTGTAACCGCCGAACGCTGGCCGCCAACAACATCTACGTTCAAGCACTTGGCAGCGACGACCTGCGCGAGACCATCAGAGCGGTCGTTCGCGAGGAACTGCAGAAGTTCTTCCCCAAGTCGCAGCCTCAAGTGGCATCTATTCTATTCTATTTTTTTTATTCACGTTGCCTCACAGCCTCCAGCATCGGAGCATGATGTGAGGGGGGGGGGGGAGATTACATAGATAGGGGTAATGTCAGGAGCATAAGTAACATGAGCATGCAAAACAATGTTTATTGACTGTCAGTACCCATCACTGGAAAGTAAACACAACATTATACAATATTTAGAAAAAAATTGCCATTACTTCGGCCCTAAATCTAGTTGGATCACGGATCTTCACGATGTGCTCAGGAAGACCATTCCAGTGAATGAGGCAAAGCCGATGAATTAAATGCAACGGTTCTACCAGAAATGCGTTGGAAGCCTAGAGGGTTGTTTAAACGACGTGAGGTGCGGTAAGGTTGTGCAAGAGGCAGCGTTGAATGATTGACGCTATAGACTATCTTGTGGAATAGACAGATTAGGGCGATTATTCTCCTTGATTGCAATGTAGAAAGGGAGAGCGATGATTTAATGCTTGTTACGGTTGTAGTTCCTGGAAATGAAACGTGCAGCGCGATTTTGAACCAATTCGAGGGAATTAATTAAATAAGCCTGATGAGGTGACCAAATGGGTGATGCGTATTCGAGTTGCGGACGAACAAATGTTTGATAGGCGAGCTTTCGGGTAGTGGCAGGAGTTCCATGGAGATTACGTTTTAGATATCCTAATGTGCGCGATGCTTTGGCTGTTACTTTCTGTATGTGGGTGGACCAGCAGAGGTTACTCGTGAAATGAACGCCTAGGTATTTATATGAAAGCGTGCGGGACACTAAAGTATTATTCAGTAAGTAATTGGAAGAAGAGACTGATTTTTTCCGGCTGAATGTCATGAGCTTGCATTTTTCGGTAATAAGTGACATTAGCCATGATGTGCACCAAGCGGTAATGTGATCGAGGTTACATTGAAGTGCTAGGTGATCTGAAGATGAAAGAATTTTGCGATAAATGATGCAGTCATCTGCGAACAAACGAATGGTTGATGTAATGTTAGATGGCAAGTCATTATAGTAAATGAGGAACAGCAACGGGCCCAGGACGCTACCTTGAGGTACACCAGATAGTATATCGCTAAATGGAGATGAGTGATCGTTAACAACTGTGAATTGTTTGCGAGATGACAGGAAATTCCTTATCCACGAGGTTGTTGATGAGTCTAAGTTAAGGGAAGTGATTTTAGCTATTAAACGTGAATGCGCGACACGGTCAAATGCTTTTGAGAAGTCTAAGAATATGCAGTCTGTTTGAAAGTTCTCGTCCATATTGTGTAGCAGTTCGTTAGTAAATTATAGCAGCTGAGTGTCACACGAGAAGCCTTTCCTGAACCCATGCTGGTTAGTAAAAAAGAAATTATTACTGTCTAGATGCTGCGCAACGCCTGCTACGATTATGTGTTCGAGGATCTTGCATGAAACTGACGTCAATGAAATGGGGCGATAATTACGCGCGTTTGTTTTATCACCTGATTTGAAAATGGGGATAATCTTGCCAATTTTCTAGTCGTTTGGAATTTCTCCGGTTGTTAGGGACTCACGAAAGATATAACAGAGAATATTGCTTGAATGTATGACAGTGTTTTTGAGTATTTTGTACTAATATCATCAACACCGGCGGAGGTTGATATCTTGAGATTATTTATCAATGATGCAATGCCGGTGACACTAATTTCTATGGGGCTCATGTATTGGTAGTCTACATCTTCTAATGGTGGAATAGTGGAATGGTCTTCCTGCGTGAACACTGAAGCAAAATAGTTATTGAATACAGTAGGACATTCTTCTTGGTTAATTGGAGCACCAGTGTCATTTAACAAGGAAATAAGAGCCGGAGTGTTAGCGGGCGATATCGTTTTCCAGAATTTTTTGGGGTTGTGCGTCATAAGCGATTGAAGGTCGTGGGAATAATATTTAAACTTGGCTTTACGGATGGCACTGCAATATTCTTTATCGGCGATTGTATGTTTCTGCCATGAAGCCGGTATGCCCAGGCACTCAGCTGCTTTGAACAGTCGCTTTTTCTTGTTTTTAGTGCACGCAACATCCGATTAAACCATGGTTTAGACGCATTCATGCGAAAGGAGCGTAATGGTATAGAGTGGATTAATTCCAGTAAACTGTGTTTGAACAAAAGCCAGTTGTCATTGACCGAACGCTGAAAAAAACGTCGGAAGGTATGTGTCACAAAAATTTTGCAAGCCAAGATTAATAGCATTGTAGTCAGCACGGTTATAATCAAAAACGTTCAAGTGTTAGTGCACGTGTGCATGAAGAAATGGAAATCGCCTACATCGTCAAAGAGGAAGTTCAACGCTCATTTGGAGTTACCGATGTGCAGCCGCAATCGCCGCAGCCCCAGCCGGAAGCGATGACCTACGCCGCCGTCGCCCGTCGTCAAGGCCCCCCTCCGCGCTCGCGCCAGGGCCCCGTAACGCCGCAGTTCCGTCGTCCACCGCCGCCGCCACCAGCACGCCCGCCCGTCGCCCAGCGTAGCTACCCAAGAAAGACGGACATTTGGCGCGCCCCCCACCACCGCCCACTCTGCTATCACTGCGGGGAAGCTGGTCATACCGCCGATGCCTATACCGCGAGATGGGTCTACGAGGGTTCGCCGTCAACGCGCCACGTCCACAGCTTGGCGAGTGGCCACGTGACATCGCCGACTACCTCGACGGAGCCCAGTGGCAACCACGACGACCCTCACGCTCGCCGTCACCAGGACGTTACCTGTCGCCGCAGCGCCTACCATACACTGGCCCGACCCCGGGCCGGTCCGTGAGCCCCTATCCGGGAAACTAAAGGCAGCAACCGATGGAGGTGCGGTTGCTGTACGACGCAATTCCGAAGATCCTCCGCCGCCGACGAAGAAAATTCGCGAATCATCACGACGAATTATCAGTACGCCGCCTGGCAAGAGCCTTGACGACAACACTTCGCCGCCGAAAGAAGACCTGCCGACGCGACGTAGCAGCAGCAGAGCAAGCCGACGCAGCCGTGATACCACGCCACGAATTAACCGCAACGCCAGACGCCGGTCTACCGATCTAGACGTGCTCATCGATGGTCATAAGGTCACCGCTCTCGTCGACACTGGAGCCGACTATTCCGTCGTCAGCGGCCAGTTCGCCGCCAAGTTGAAGAAGGTGAAAACACCCTGGCAAGGACCCGATATCCGGACAGCGGGAGGCCACCTAATAACGCCGACTGGAATCTGCACAGCGCCAGTCACGGTAAACAACCGCACTTACCCGGCGAGCTTCGTAATCCTGCAGCACTGCTCCAGGGATGTCATCCTAGGCATGGACTTTCTAAATCAACACGGTGCAGTCATCGACTTAAGGTCCAAGTCGATAACGCTTTCAACGCACAACGCGATACCACCGGATACAAGCATAAGTTACCATGCCTTGAATGTGCTTGAAGAACAAGTCACCGTTCCGCCTCGTTCCAGCGTAATTATTTCCGTCGGTACCGAAGTGCCCGCAGACATGGAAGGCGTCATCGAGGGCGGTCATCACTTACTGCTCGACCATGAAATTTGTGTCGCTAGAGGCATAGCTGAGCCACGTGCAGGGAAACCAAGCTCACGAACTTCAGCCCCGAATACAAGCACATTAACAAAGGCACCACGGTCGCCTACATCGACGAAATAGTACAAGCCAGCAGTGCTTTCGCCTTTGCGGATTCCAGTGCACCTGCAACGATGACTATAGTATCTGAAACAACTTTCGACGTCAACCAGAACCTTCGCAGGCATAAGAAAGAACAGCTAAAAGATCTGCTCCTGCAATACAAGGACTGCTTCTCGTCGTCGTCAAAAGTTCGACAAACCCCTGTCGCCAAGCACCGCATTATAACCGACGAATATGTCCGCCCAATCCGTCAGAGCCCGTACCGAGTTTCGGCGCGCGAACGCGAGGCCATAAGGCAACAAGTCGACGAAATGCTATTCGACGATATCATCCAGCCGTCCAAGAGTCCGTGGGCGTCCGCCGTGGTGTTATTGAAAAAGAAGGATGGAACCCTACGTTTCTGCGTCGATTATCGTCGCCTCAACAAAATCACGAAGAAGGACGTATACCCCCTCCCACGGATTGACGACGCCTTGGATCGACTCTACAACGCAAAGTATTTTTCGTCGATGGACCTCAAAACCGGATACTGGCAAATCGAAGTCGACGAGAGGGACCGGGAGAAGACTGCGTTTATAACACCAGACGGACTGTTCGAGTTCAAGGTCATGCCGTTTGGTCTTTGCTCGGCACCTGCGACTTTCCAACGCGTCATGGATACAGTACTGGCAGGCTTGAAGTGGCAGACTTGCCTCGGTCTATTTGGACGACGTCGTTGTGTTTGCCTCAAGCTTCGAAGAACACCTGCGGCGCCTTGAAACAGTTCTTCAAGCAATCAAAACCTCCGGACTCACGTTAAAGCCAGAAATGTGCCGCTTCGCATATGAGGAGCTCTTCTTTTTGGGCCACGTCATCAACAAGTCTGGAGTGCACCCCGACCCTCAGAAACCTGCGGCCATCTCCAACTTTCCTCCGCCCGCTGACAAGAAAGCAGTGCGTAGATTTCATGGACTGTGCGCCTATTACAGGCGCTTCGTCAAGAATTTTTCACGGACGATGAGCAACTACGTGTATCACGAAGGCCGACGTCGAGTTAAAAGTGGAGACGCCCGCAAGTCGAAGCATTTGAAGAACTCAAGCGACGCCTGCAATCGCCGCCAATACTTGCGCATTTCGACGAAAACGCCGATACCGAAGTCCACACCGACGCAAGCAGCGTAGGACTCGGCGCCGTGCTTGTGCAGAGGACTGACGGACTAGAAAGGGTTGTAAGTTACGCTAGCCGGTCGCTATCGAAGGCGGAAGCAAATTATTCCACAACAGAAAGGAGTGCCTCGCCATCATCTGCGCTACATCAAAGTTTCGCCCCTACCTCTATGGCAGGCCCTTTAAAGTTGTGATGACCACGACGCCTTGTGTTGGCTAGCTAACTTGAAGGATACTTCAGGTCGCCTCGCACGATGGAGTCTGAGACTTCAAGCATTCGACATCACCGTCGTTTACAAGTCCGGGCGAAAGCACTCTGACGCCGACTGCTTGTCTCGCGCCCCCATCGAACCGCCGCCACAAGACGACCAGGGTGACGACACTTTCTTGGGACCCATCAGTGCCGACGAATTCGCCGAACAACAGCGAGCCGACCCGGAACTAAGGAGCCTTGTAGACTACCTGGAAGGCAAGACCGTCATTGTGCGGAAGGTGTTCAGGCGAGGATTGGCGTCGTTTTTCTTGCAAAACGACATTCTCGTAAAGAAGAATTTCTCGCCACTCCGAGCCAACTACCTCCTCGTGGTACCCTCAGCATTGCATCCAGAGGTTCTGCAAGCTCTCCATGACGACCCAACGGCTGGACACCTTGGTTTTTCCCGCACGCTCGCGAAGATACAAGAAAATACTACTGGCCTCGCCTCTCTACCGACGTCGCCCATTACGTAAGGACATGCCGAGACTGTCAGCGACAGAAAACACCGCCGACAAGGCCAGCCGGACTTCTACAGCCGATAAAGCCACCTCGCCAACCGTTCCAGCAGATCGGGATGGACTTACTGGGCCTTTTGCGACGTCGACGTCCGGGAATAAATGGATCGTCGTAGCTACGGACTACCTCACCCGCTACGCCGAAACAAAAGCCTTGCCCGAAGGCAGTGCTGCCGAGGTAGCCCGATTCTTCGTTGAGAACATCCTCCTGTGTCACGGTGCCCCAGAAGTCCTCATCACCGACAGAGGCACGGCCTTTACGGCAGAACTAACTCAAGCCATGCTTCGATACAGCCAGACAAGCCAACACCGGACCACCACCTACCACCCGCAGACGAGTGGCCTCACCGAGCGCCTAAATAAGACCATCGCCGACATGCTGGCAATGTACGTCGACGTCGAACACAAGACGTGGGATGCCATCCTTCCGTACGTGACCTTCGCATACAACACGGCCGTGCAAGATACGCACATGGCGCCGTTCAACTTGGTCTACGGAAGGAACCCGGCAACGACGCTTGACGCCATGCTACCGGACGTCACCGACGAAGAAAATCTCGAAGTTGCCACTTACTTGCTGCGTGCCGAAGAAGGTCGACAGCTCGCCCGCCTGCGCATCAAGAACCAACAGAGAACCGACAACTGACACTACAATCTTCAACGACGCTACGTCGAGTACCAGCCCGGAGACCGTGTTTGGGTCTGGACTCCGATACGCCGACGAGGACTTAGCGAGAAACTCTTACGTCGCTATTTCGGACCATATAAGATCGTCCGACGTATTGGCGCACTGGACTATGAGGTCGCGCCAGACGGTATTTCGCAATCACAGCGTCGCCGCGCACGACCTGAAGTCATCCACGTGGTGCGTCTTAAGCATTTCTACGCACGCTGACGAACTTGGGTCCTTTGTTGCTTTGTTATTTTTGTCCCTTTTTGTACGCGTGGTTTTGTTTTCGCTTTCGTGTTTGTAGCATCGGGACGATGCTTTTTATGTGAGGGTGGCGAGGGCCTGCTGCTGGCCGAAACGTAATTAAGGCTCGAGAACCATTAATAACGCACTTTATTAGAAGGCATGGCGCCTCGAAGAACGCGACTAGACGCGACGAAAGTCACGCGCGCACTCCACTCCTCCAGCGCACACTTCTCACACTAGGCTCGGCCGGCTTGCTTCAGGGCTGGCTGTGTGCTGAGGCTGGTAGGTGGCGCTACTAGTCGACCGCTTACATCCGGCCCTCTTTGTTTGACCAAGTCCCTTTGGTCTAGGAAAAGGCACTGCTTGATGTCTTCACAGCGAGAATAGTCGAAGCACTCGGGTGGACGTCCTGGGAGTGGCGATCGCTGTAGGTCTGCTGAGCTGTGGGTCATGAAAGAAGTTTTTGCTTGATCTTCTTAACGCATACGAACAGTCATCTTATTTAGGGGCACATAGTTGGCACAAAGGCACTTCTTACTGCCTCTGCTAACAACTACTGCGGGGAATGCCCAAGGTCCTAAGGCTGGAAGAATAATGCCTTGGCGAAGGGGTGTGCTTGTCTGGGCCTCAAGAAAACGACGGTCTGCAGCTGAGTACCGGTAGGGAGATCGACTGTATGGCACGGCGTCAGGCGGCACGGCGTCAGTTGAGTGGACACGGCAGCATCGCCGTGACAATGTCGCCTGACGTGCCTCTGTTCATGCAGGTTTTCTGCGCATGCCTAAGCTTCATCACTGGGGGTGCAGCAAAATCTTTCGACCCTGGACGCCCTAAGCTTCGCTACGATACCGGCCTACCACGTCACTTCTGTGTGGGCGGTGTTTCAGGCCAGTTCGCTGAGGGCACCAGCACCCTGGAGCATCGACACGTGGATGGCCTTTTTCACTTTCCATCTGGGGGCACGATGACGTCACGACGCATGCTCACAAGGGATCATCTGCATGCTATAAATGCATGTCCATCGCCTACCGGCTTCAGTGGACACGGCAGCATCGCCGTGACAATGTCGCCTGACGTGCCTCTGTTCATGCAGGTTGGTGACCATAAAAATGGCTTCCATAGTAATGTTCTTGGTCTTATAGTGCTGCCGTGTCCACGAGTTGTCTTTGACTGTATATGTGAGTGTTTTTCCATTGCGGGCTTGTTGTTGGGTCTCTCTGGGGATGTAGAGAAGAATCCAGGACCAATAACGGAAGATTTGTGCAGGGAATTGCTCCAAAATCAGAAAGAAATTTTGTCTAAACTTACTGCGGTTCAGGAAAAGCAAGACTCGTTTGAAACACGATTCCTAGAAATGCAGAACCGGCTTCTCGTTATTGAAACTAAGGTTCAAAGCTTAGACGAGACTCGGAACAGACTTGCAACTCTTGAAGAAACTGTGGCCGGCCGCAGTCTCGAAACGTCTAGTCTGGTCAAACAGGTGGATGACTTGGATAATCGTTCACGACGAAATAACCTTATCATTAGAGGAGTAGCAGAAGAGGAAAATGAAAAGGAAGAAACAGTCGTAAGAAAAGTAAAAGACGATATCTTTAACGCTACTCTGAAAGTGAATGTGAATTCTATTGATAGAATTCACAGATTAGGTAAGAAACTTCTGGTAGAACTCGTCCTGTCATCTTGAGGGTGGCAGACTATAGAGATAAAATAAAAGTTCTGCAGAATTGCTCGAACTGAAGGATACTGATTACAGTATCAGCGAGGATTTCTCTAAAAGAGTACAGGGAATACGAAAAAAGCTATGGGACTCGGCAGGTGATGAAAGGAAGGCAGGAAAAAAAGGTAAAGCTTGTTTTTGATAAATTGAGGGTAAACAACACGCTGTACAGCTGGAATGAAGAGCGTGAGGAAAGGTGCAAACTGGGAAGTCATTCAGGAACAAGAGATAATTGACATATACCGGGTCGACATGTTGGCTTCAAAATAATTAATGTAAACGCGAGAAGCGTACTAAACAAAACACACTCGCTTGAAGCTTTAGTTATCGATCATGAACATATTGCCGTAATTACGGAAACTTGGTTACATAAAAACATACCTGATAGCGAAATCACCCCACCTGGTTACACGTTGGTTAGAGGGATCGAGATGGGAGAGGTGGAGGCGGGCTCTTCTCGTCAAGCGAAACATCGTTTTCTCCCCTTTAGAAGTACCGGGTGATGTTGAAGCAGTGTGGATTAAAACTAAACTGAACAATCGAACTGTATTCGTCGGAGGGGTATACAGAGCTCCGAACTCTCCTGAAGAACATATCTTGCAACTTAGACAATTCGTGGAAGCGTACATGAAAGAACAAGACAGCATATATTACTAGGTGATTTTAATCTTCCAGCTATTGATTGGGATTCATATGTAGCCGGAGACACAGATGTCACTTCTTCTGAGGTATTTTGGATTTAGCATTTTCATACAATTTAACTCAGATAGTTAAGGAATTTACTAGGGTGTGTGCAACAAGCTCTTCTGTACTTGATCTTATTTTAATTTCCAATGTTTTGACAACGTATGTGAATGATTGTCTTGTTGAAGAAGGTTTATCCGACCATAAATGGTTAGTCCTTGAACATGTCCTCGTACCCCATGCAACAGGAATCAAGCATCCATTACCTAAACTTTCAAGCTGCTGATGATGTTAGTATTTTGGATTATCTTGAAAGATCGTTTGATAACTTCATGTCTATTTATGAATCAAATGGTGGTACTGACGATCTGTGGGACTTTTTTTCCAAGATTACGATGCATTGTATTACGCGATTTATTCCTAAGAGCTTTAAAAGTGCAAAAGAAAGAACCCGTGGATTACAAGGGAAATACTTCATGTCAAACGGAGGATGAAAAGGAAAAGGAAAGCTTGTTCACGAGATCCAAGTGTACACAACAAGACTTCACTTTATAACATGAAGCTTAACTTAAATCGTCTAGTCAAGGAAAGCAAGGAGAGATTCTTTAATGTTACACTGAAAAACTTCCTTCAGGAAGCACCTAGTAAATTTTGGAGATACGTAAACCCTACAAAGAAACAACATAAAGCAGATGATGAAAGAACTACCCAGGAACGTATAGAGCATTTCAATTCCTTCTTTTCCTCCGTTTTCACCAAAGATGATGCTACACTTCCATCCTTTACTGACACTTCCGATCGCCCTCCAGCGTCCGACCTTCTTATCAACGAGGAAGGAGTGCTGAACTTCTTCTGCGCATAAATACAAAGAAATCCCCTGGCCCCGACAGCATACCGAATGATTCCTATAGATATGCTCAGTGGGTCGTTAAATATCTCACCATAATCTTTCAATCATCACTTACCCAGGGAACAGTTCCTATGGCCTGGAAACAAGCTAAATTAATTCCTGTCCACAAAGTGGGAGCACATCAGGCGTAGGTAACTACCGGCCCATCCTCTTACGAGCACCTGCTCCAAACTACTTGAACATATAATCAGTAAACATCTCTCAAATTATTTGGAAACTAACAATTTACTAGCACCAGTGCAACATGGTTTTCGTAAAGGGTTGTCTACAATAACTCAACTCGTTCAGACAGTCCACGATCTTTCTCTAACGATAAATAGCCGAGGACAGACTGAACAAATTTTTTAGACTTCGCCAAAGCGTTTGACAAAGTCTCGCATCCTAAACTCTTGCTAAAAATAAATGAAATATTTAGAAATCCAAACATCACTAAGTGGTTTAGATCCTACCTCCACTCTCGTGAGCAGTATGTCGAAATAAATAAAATTAAATCCACGTCCAAAGCAGTTTTGTCTGGAGTACCTCAAGGCAGTGTTTTGGGGCCTCTTTTATTTCTTATCTTTTAATGATTGCCTACTGATATAACCGTCCCGCTAAGATTGTTTGCAGACGACTGCGTAATATAAAAGGATTGAATCTTTAAATGACCAGTTAGACCTCAACACCAATTTAAATAAAATTCTACAATGGTGTAATGAATGGCAAATGTCACTGAACCCAGTAAAATCAGTTTGTATGACTATAACGCGGAAAAAGACGCCCCTGATGCATAAATACAGTATCGGTCCCATGAACTAACAAGAGTAACAGAATAAATATTTAGGATTAATATTTACTTCAGACTTGAGGTGGAACATTCACATCAATGAAGTTTGTAGAAGGGCAAATAAAGTTCTTTGGGGCCTCAGGCGAAGATTGTATAGCGCAACTCCTGAAGTGAAAAACTGGCGTATAAGATATTAATACGGCCAATCATTGAATATGCTAGAATAGTATGGTACCCACACACTGCTACTAACCGTCATAAATTGGAAAGAGTTCAACGACTGGCTTCTAGATTTATTTAATAAAATATCAGCGCATGCACTCTCCTACTGAACTATGCAGTCGTGCAAACCTTTCCGCGTTAGATTTAAGGACGAAGTTTGACCGATTAAAATTTTTGTTTTTAATTATTCATAACCAGGTTAAAATAAATTTATCTGAATACTGCATAATTTCACCGGATCAACGCTTCAGACACAGGCACAGCTTATACATACAGCCGCCAGTTACACGAAATGATACATTCAAGTACAGCTTTTTTCCCAGGGTGATTAAGGAATGGAATGAATTACCAAATTCAGTTGTCACATCTGCCTCCGTCAGTGATTTAAGTGCTGGTTTAGAGAATGTCATCTTCTCTGGTATGAATGCGTCTTAGCATGTATTTTGTTTCTGGTGCGCATAAAACAATGTATTTTGTCATTGTTCACTGCATGTCACTTTTTGTAGATATTGCCATTATACTGCCTTGTATATTTTTGTTTTTGCTCGAGATGGAACAATTTTGTATCTTTTCTTCTATTTTTTTTCCACTCCTGTAAACGCCCTTAATTGGGTTGACAGTATAAATAAACACAACAACAACAACAACAAGAAGGTCAATTGCATGTTCGACACCTTCGTACAAGCCCAAGTCATCTCTCCATGAGCGAATACTTCAGCTTGTTTTGACAAAATGTTCGTAAGTTCCTGTTGTTGAGGCACTGGCAAGTGGCTACCTAGCTGCACAGCAGGCAGGGATGGGTCAATGTGAACCTCAATTGTCGAGGAAGCAGCTCGGTTGGACGTAGAAGAGAGGCTGTAGGTGCTTGAAACATCATTGTGGCAAGATAGTGCCAACCACGGGGCCTCGTCTGGTCCTGGTAGTGGCGACTGCTGTAGGCCTGCTGAGCTATGTGGTCCAGGTACACAGTGACCGAAAGATTATCTTGGATCATAACAGCATTCGCCATCCGTGGCAGCAGTCGGTCATGGCATGGCACACTTGTGGCTGTTGGAGAATGGCGGATTTCAGTTGGTAGGGGCGGCTGAAACACCAACTGTGCTTGGCTTGAGGAAAACCAGTCTTCACCCAATATAAGTGGCACAGCATTATTGAGGGCGGCTGCTTCGACCAACCCGGTGATACGTCCAACAGAAATCTTCAAACAGATGGCACCAGCTGGAGTAACTGATGTTCCTCCAACGACGACCAGAGGAGGTCTAGTCCAGGGCAGGGGGCAGGAGCTGACCAGGCGACGTGAAACAAGTGTCACTTTAGATCCACTGTCTGGAAATGCATCTACTTGGCCAATCCCAGCAATTGTGGCGTCGAAGAGCACACTGAACCAGAGATCCATCAAGGGTCTCGGAAGGGCTGCTGTGGAGAGCTGGCGAAAGATGTGTTGTAGATGTTGGAGCAGTAGATCTAGACGGGCACTTGGATGCGAGATGTCCCTTTTGACGGCAATGAAACCACACAGCTTCGGCCAAGTTCTGGCCAGGACGGTAGGCAGGAGCACCATGCTTAGCTGAGATAGTGAGGTATCTAGCCTCTCGTTGGTCTGGTGGTAGGGCTGAAATGCGCTGTGGCCGGCCGGGTTTGTCTGACACAGCCTGGGTGTCGTGTACACTGTGCTACGTGGAGGTGCCTGTGGGCTTGGCGTTGGTAATTTGGCACTTGGATAGCCTGTGCGTGGGGCGCGAAGGGACGAATGGCTTAATGTTTGGTCAAGCTGAGTTACAATGTCCATATGCGCTGCGACTGTCTCTGGGCGCTGCGCTGCAATAGTAGTGGCCAGGTTCACGTCGGCGATGCCCTGAAGGGCGTACTCTATGCGCTGGGGATCGGTGAGGGTAGGAGGGAGGAGGAATAAACATTTTATTGAATTAGCAGACTGAGGTTCTTGCGGGTGAAGCCCCTATTCCAGGGCCCCACTGGCTCTAGCGGCTCGTTCGGCTTGGTCCAAGGTTGCCTGCTGGCTTCCCAGGTCCTGCCGGGCGAGTCGCGCCTCCCACGACCTTTCAAGTTCGTTCCTTGTGACGAGGGGTGAGTTCCCCTCTGCTGGTCTTTGTTTGCAATGCCAAGTGATATGTTTGAGTGTTGGTGTGTCGCCGCACCAAGGACAGCAGTCATCGTATTGGGATGGGTGTATTTTGCTGAGTGTGTGTATGTTGGGATATGTGTTCGTTTGTAGGCGTCTCCAGTCCCTGGATTGCCAGCGTGTGAGTTTAGGGTGGGGTGGCGCCATTGTCTGCCTTGCGCGTCTTTGGCTGTCGAGGATATCTCGCGGCAGCGTAGGTGTGAGGTATTCCTCCCGGGTCGATATGTCCGCGGCTCGGAAAATTAGTCCTCGAGCCAGGCGGTCCGCCCGTTCGTTCCCTGTACACCTTCGTGAGCGGGGCACCATGATGATGTGGTCTTCTCGAAGGTTGTTTCCTAGTATGCCTAGGACGCTCCGAGGGGGACGCCCCTCAGAAACAGTCGGCAAGCTTCTTGCGAATCCGTGAGAACGTGTGCTGATTGCCTCTTGCCCTCTGCCGCTCGTATGGCTAGTGCTATGGCCGCCGCTTCGGCCACGGCCGTGCTCATGGTACGGATCGTAGCCGACGTGATTGCTTGGTTTCCTCTAGTGACGACCGCAGCAAATGCTCTCAGCCTCGATGGTAGGGAGTTGCGTCTGTGTAGTGAGTGTTTGGGTCGTTGCGTAACCGTTCGAGTGCCACCGCTCTCGCTCGTCTGCGGCCGGCGTTAAACATGGGGTGCATGTTCTTGGGTATTGGGTGCACGTGTATGCATTCCCTGTCTTGTCTGGGTATTTGGTGCGTCTCCTCCCCGCAGAATTGGGGTGTCAAGGGGTAGTGAAGTCTCTGTAGTAAAGCTCTACCTTGGGTTGTCGAGTTGAGTCTCTCTCTTTGCACGATCAAGACTGCCGCGGCGTGTTCATCGTAGGTATTGTAAATACCCAGACTCTCCAGACGTTCTGTGCCAGTGCAGTCAGGGAGGCCCAGTGCAGCTTTGTAGGCAGTGCGTATGAGTACGTTGGCCTGCTCTGCTTCACATCTTCGTGAAAGCTGGTATGGCAGAGCGTACGTAATGCGGCTGATGACGAAGGCTTCTACCATCTCCTGGTGTCGTCTTCCCTCATGCCGTCCTTACTGCGGGCGATTCTTCTTATGAGCCTCGATACGCTCCTGGTGTGTTTGAGTTTGTTTAGCGTTGACGATACGCTGCCCGTCTCCTGAATTAGCATGCCTAGCACCCTGAGCTCCTGCACTTGTTTGACCTGGCTTCCGTTGATCTCCAGATTGATGATGGGGGAGCGTGTCTGCTGGGTATTTTTAGGTCTGAGTTGTATAAATTCTGATTTTCCGGTGCACATCTCATGCCTGCCCTCCTCGCGTGTTCGTCAATTGTGTTGATCGCTCTTTGTAGAGTGTCTTGTCTGTGCCCGTAGGACCCCTTAGTCGCCCAAAGGGTGACGTCGTCCGCGTAGATAGCTACTCCAAGTTCCGGGTCTTCCTCCAACGCTAGAGCCAATTTCCTCATCCCTATGTTGAAAAGCAGGGGGGAGAGTATAGAGCCCTGTGGAGTGCCCTTCTTGGCCATGTGAATCGTGTCCGATCGTAGGTGGCCGAGCCCTATGGACGCCGTTCTGTCTTTGAGAAAACTGTGCACATAACTGTAGATCCTCTCCCCACAGCCTACCTCTTGTAGGCCGGTGAGTATCGCGTCATGTGAAATGTTGTCAAAGGCCTTCTGCAGGTCCAAGGCAAGTAGGATTCTGTTCATGCTTCTTGGTGGTGGGTTGAGAACCTCGTCCCGAAGTAGGAGGAAGACGTCCTGCGTGGAAACCCCATGTCGGAAACCGTACATCGAATTTGGTAGGAGTTCGTTGTCCTCTAAGTATCTCCCAAGCCGTGTTGGATGACTTTTTCGAAAAGTTTGCCAAGGCAGGAGGTTAACGAGATTGGTCGGAGGTTCTGCAGTGATTTTGGTTTCCCCGGCTTAGGTATTAAAATGATCTCAGCTTCTTTCCATTCAGGTGGTATGGACCCTCCTATCTTCCAAACCGTGTCGTTGAAGAGCTGCGTTAGTTTCTCTAAAGCTTCCGTGCCCAGGTTTCTGATTATGGCATTTGTTATACGATCCGGTCCGGGCGCCGTGTTCCTCTTAAAGGACAGCGCTGCAGCGTATACTTCTGCAGACGATATCGGTTCGTCAAGGGTGGGATTAGCCGATCCCGTATAACTTGGTGTGGTGGTTGGGGTCACCCTTTCTCCCACGTACGTGTTTGGAGCTCGTTCAGTAGCTCCTCGTCTGAGCCTGCGTAGTTGTTAGCTATGCGACTGAGGGCGAGCGTCGTTTCTCTCCGCGTGGTTGCAGGGGTGAGCATACTGCGAAGGATTGCCCACGTTTTCTTCGTGTTTAGAGTGCCGCGGAGAGAGTCACAGAAATTCCTCCAGTTCGTAGTGCACAGCTCTTGCGAGTACGCATTGGCTGCCTCCGTGAGTTGTGCTACGCGCTCTCTAAGCTTTCGGTTGTGCCGCTGTTTCTTCCATCTTTGGTGAGGCTTCTTCTTGCTTCCCAAAGGTGGCTCAGATGGTTGTCGACCACTGGGTTTTTCTGTGTAGTTTGCAATTGTCTGGTGGCTTGTTCCGCCGCGTCCCGTAAGTACCCCGTCAAATCTCGTATCGTGTTGAAGTTGGGGGCCTCAGTTTGGCATTCCCTAAATTTCTTCCAGTCTGTCAGACGTGCCGTGCCGATCGGATGTCTTATTTTTGCCGTTTGAATGGAGACACTGATAATGTAATGGTCACTCCCCAATGTCTCGTCTAGGTTAGTCCAAGTGACTCCTCGTTCATCGCTTACGAAAGTGAGGTCAGGGGCCGTATCTCTTGACACGCTATTTCCCAGTCTGGTGGGCGAGTCAGGCTCCGTGACGAGGATCAGATCGTGAGTCTGAGTTGCCTTCAGTAGGCTGGTACCTTTGGCCGTGTCCCTTCTGTAACCCCACTCCGTGTGCCAGGCGTTGAAATCCCCTAGCAATACTACTCTATCTCCTCGTTTCGCGGTGTTCATGATGTGTAAGATAATTGGTGTGAAGTCCGCCTTGTGGTCTCGCGGTGAGCTGTATACATTCGCTACGTGTTCTTCGGGCGACCTCGCTTTACCGGCCATACCGTGGCTATTTGATGTGGTATTTGAATCCCCGGTATAGTTTCGACGCTCACCTCGAGATCCTTCCTAGCCAATATTGCCGTCCCCGTGTGATCGGCGTTTTTGTGGAGTGTGTATCCTTTGATTGAGCGTTTCGGTTTGCCTGCTTCTTGCAAGCATATAAGATCTGGTGCAATTGCCGCTGCTTCCACAAATTGTGTCAGTGCAGCTTCTTTGTTGTGCAGGGAACGGCAATTCCACTGCCACAACTCGAGATTCTCTTGACTGCGTGTGTGTTGTTTAGCCATCATAGGAGCTCTCAAAATTTGTCTCCGTGTCAGTCGTTAACAAGACCTTGGGATCGCGGCCTCCGGGGCTTGGGTTTCCCCGTTTCCGTGTTTTTTTGGCCCCTTTGATGGAGTCGTCGACATATTGCTTGAGATTTCCTATCTCCACAAAGAGAAGTTTGAGCTGGGTTTCTATGTTGCGTAGCTGTCCCTCCCCGTGTTGCGCCGCGGGGGTAGCGTATTGTGTCGTGTCCGTTCGCATTTGTGTTGGTTGGTTTTTTGTGTTTTGGCTTTGGGTCATAGTTGCTAGATGTTGTTTGAGTGCTGCGAGTTCGGCCTGTAGTTCAGCAAGACTGGATTTAAGTTGCTTATTTTCTGCGATTATTCTCTGATATTCCCCACTTTGTATTATTGGGGTGGTCATGGGAGCCGCGACCCTAGCCCAGCTTACCTGCGTGTTCGTAGGAGGCGTCGACTTCTGTCCCGCCGGTTCCGTGGTGGGTCGAGTGGGCAGCTGCGATCCACCTGCTTGATGTTTCGGGCTGTTGTTTGTCGGTGAAGGCTTGGACATTGAGCTCGATCCCCGTCGGGGTGGAGGCGGTGTCTTGGAGCGTTCCCGGACTCTTCTTCGATCGTGGGTGACGGAGTCCTGTGTCGGCTTGGCGATCGCGACTTCACTTGGTTGCAAAGTTCCGATTCCTCTTCCTCAGATGTAAACCATCGGATCGCCCTACCCTTTGGGCTGGGCGAGCGCTTTCTCGGTTGCCTGGCGGGTGTTCTCGGCTGTCTGAGTCGCTGTGTACAGCTGCGGTCACCTGTGACGTGTTCCCCCCGCACGAGGCACACTTTGGCGCGCAAATATGTCCGTCAAGCGGGTCCCTCGTACCACATATGCGGCAGACGCGAGTGTCCGGTTGGGGGCACACATCTGTACGATGCCCCTTGCTGTAGCAGGTCTTGCACACCTGCACCGTTGCTCTATATGGGTGGCAGGCTAGTTCTCCTCCGCAGTAGTACACAAAGCGCGGGAGAGTCGGGCCACAGAAGGTGATCGCTGCACTCTTCGTTTCCCCCATCATGCGTGCATGTATTATTTCCACCCCTTGCGTTCTCACCCGCAAGTTGGCCATGAGCGTTTCAGTGGGTGTGCTGGCTGGTATCCCGTGCACCACTCCCCTGAGGGCTTCTTCGCCAGTCGCCGCGTACACGTTTACGGCATGTTTGCGACCATTTAGTGTGAGCGTGGTTATGCGACGAATTCGCTCTGCCACTTCTTGTTCCGAGGTTGATATGATAACTATGTTCGATCCCGGCTTTATCCGTAACAGAAAGTGCTCACCTGTTACAGTGTGTTGGCAGGCGGATGAGACTGCCGTAGTCATCTCCGGGGTGGTGATTGTTCGTAGTGGTAAGCCTTGGTGGGGTCGAATCACTACCTTGAAGTCGTCTTTCGGAAACGGCGGGTATTTGATCCCCTTCCTTTTCCTTTGGGTTCGCAGTGGGTTTTCCTCTGGTTTTCGTTCTTCGGGTCTTCTTAGTCCCTGTTTCTTCTCTCTCGCTTGTTGTTTTCTTTGCCGCAAAGTGAGGACGGTGTGCCAGTCGTCCTCAGTGGTCGTTCTTTCAATAGTTTCACAGTGAGTTGTCGTTGGCTTGATGCAGTCGGTCTTGCTCGTCGAAGGTCCGGTAAGGTCCATGTCCTCTTCCGTCGTAGCAGAGGAACGCCCGTCGGCGTTCTTCGTGTCGAGCGCAGACGCCTCGGCCATCGTCAGCGTCTGCGTTGCCGGCACCACCGGCGCAGCTGCCAGCGTCTCCTACCTATCGGTAGACTTGGCGCGGCTGCCACGTAGTGGAGGACTTCTTCTGACGTCGCGGTGTAAGTAACGGCTCCCGGGTCACAAAAGTGGTGTCCACGGATTCCGGGCGACTTCACGAGTCAAATGGAGTCGAACTTTCCTGGGTGTTTAGGGCGGAACACACCAAAAAACATGGAACTGCGAAGCGCGATGTGAGTGCCTCCTCGGTGAGGGTAACTGGGCATCCAGAGATTAGCTTAAACTTCGCGAGAGAATAGCTGACAAGGTTTTCTCCGTGCGCCTGCACGCGACAAGTGACTGCTTGTTGCCACTGTAGCAAGGTTTGCTTGGCACTGAATTGGTCTAGGAACGCTTGTCTGAAGGTTTCCCACGTTGGACATTGACGACCGATGACGGCTTTCCAATCAGCGGCTGCTCCGCGAAGTTTTGCCAGGGCGACGGCGAGTAGGGTTGAAGGTTCCCACGAAGCCAAGTTTCGAGTTCGTTCCAACTCTTCAACCCAGTGGGACGCTGAAATGCTGCCTTCTCCACTGTATGTAGGAAGCGATGCGGAGAGGTCTGGAAGGGTAGTGACTTGAACTGGGGCTGCAGCGCGTTGCGACACGTGAAGGAGCTGCTGAAGTAAACCCGTCAGCAACTCGGTAGTTTGGGCTGTGTTAGGGCTTGGCGGGAGCGGCGCAGCGTTGCAACGCTGGGTGGACGCGGCGGAGTCTGGGGAAGGCAAAGGAGGCTATTTTTTTGTGCCCCTCGGTCTATAAAAACAACCTAAATAAAAATGGGGGAAACCCGCACCACCACAGGTATCGCAGGTGTAAACCAATGAAACATAAATGAAAAGGGGTATGAACCCAAAACAGTTTTGAAGAAAAGCCAATGGTGAGGAGTCGTTGGGTGGTTTTGGGCGATGTCGGCGACAAGGCGACTTATTATTTCTTCCTTGGACCCGGTAGCGTCGAGGTTTCGGCGAGCCAACTCTTCACGGAGGTAATCCACTGTAAAGCCTGCGAGATCCGCCGGCGTCGCGTCACTCCAATTCACGAGCGGCATGGCGGTTGACAAAGCAGCACAAGAGTCACGAGAAACGATAAGGGGAGTAGGGCGAACCGTTTGGGCACTGCAGGCAAGCTATTTCATCGGGCGGGAAGGCGTCAGCACGACGGTCGGCGAAACACAAAGGGCGAAGGCGCGAAATGGCTAGGACGAAGCGGGCGAGAGGCTGCGTCGGGCGGCGGAGCTGAACAAAGGAAGGAGCGTTGGCTGGCGACCACGGTGTGCTGGCGACTCACTTTACGAGGTGGGCGAGAGGCAATGTTTCAGGCATGGTTCGGGGTCGACTGCGCCAGTTGTGAGGGGTGGCGAGGGCCGGCTGCTGGCCGAAACGTAATTAAGGCGCGAGAACCATTAATAACGCACTTTATTAGAAGGCATGGCGCCTCCAAGAACGCGACTAGACGCGACGAAAGTCAACGCGCGCACTCCACTCTCGCGCACACTTCTCACACTAGGCTCGGCCGGCTTGGCTTCAGGGCTGGCTGTGTGCTGAGGCTGGTAGGTGGCGCTACTAGTCAGACCGCTTACATTTAAGGGGATGGTATTGACACGTATACATGTTTTATCTTTCACCGGTGGCCGCTTTCCACTGGCTAACAGATGTTAAACGTTATCGCTTGGCGCAGGACGCGCCTGTATCGGAAGTTTCTAGAACGTTATCGATGCTTCTTTCCGTTGCCTGTTTTCACCGACGCTTATGTTATCTGATTGTATGACCGACGCGAATTGTCTAGAACTTTCTGGAAGACACGCGGGCATCAGGGATCAATCTGGAACCTTCGATGACTGTGGTATAAAAGCCGACGCGTTTCGCCGCTGATCAGATTTTCGACGATCGCCGACTGTGTTCGCCGCTATCGTTGTGCTTTGAGTGTAGCTTGCTTTTGTGGGCACAGGTTCGCCAAATAAACAACCAGTTCGTCATACACAGTTTTATGACTGTTTACTTCAGCGTCATACTACGTGACAATACATTACAGGCAAAAAATACAGAAATCTTCTAAACAAAACACTTCGTAACGCTAAACGCGACTACTTGTCTAACATGTTTGATGGTACACAGTTTTACGACTGTTTACTTCCGCGTCACTACTAGGTGACAATACATTACAGGCATTTAAAAAATACAGAAACCTTCTAAACAAAACACTTCGTAACACTAAACGCGACTACTTGTCTAACATGTTTGATGGTATCAAGGATAGCAAATATTATGGCAGCAGCTTTCTTCAGTTATCTTTTCTCGCACTTGGAGTGCGGATTTGAAAGAGTTAAACATAGATAACAAAATTTTAAACGGAGAAATGTTAGGAAATGTTTTTAACGACTATTTCACATCACTTCCTCAGAGTTCCGACAATCCCGCTATACATGACTATTTGAGGCCTCCTTCCGAGTCATCAATTTTTGTCACTCCAACAGACTGTAGTGAAGTGTTTAACACATTCACGGCGCTTAAAAAAACAGATGTGAAGACATTGATCGCATAAAAATGCAACCAGAAATATTCGTCATTGACATCATCACTCCTTGTGTAACCCACGTTTATAACCTTGTCTTAAGTACCGGCATATTTCCTCAGAAAATGAAGATAGCTAAAGTAATAGTCTTGTTTAAAGGCGGCGACAGAAATAATCTAGGAAACTACAGACCCATATTTATTTTGCCGTTGTTCTCTAAGCCAATAGAAAAGTTAATTCACTCAAGACTGTCCACTTTTCTTGATAAACATTCACTTAATACTTCATCTCGCCCCGCAGGGGCGTCTGCGTAAGCAGGCGTTTGGTGAGTTGTGCCACCACGTACCCGAGCACATGGGGGTTGGACCCTCCTGCGTGTAGCCGTGCGCGGCTTAGCCGTGTCTGGGGAAAGCGGGATCCTGGAGGTTGAGCCGATGCCAGGTGTTTGGACCTTTAAGGCAGAGGCAACACACCTCTTCGGCCTCTGCTTCACATAGACGGCACTCCAGACTGACCCACCTGGAGGAAATCGGCAGTCGCCTTTTCCTGTCCCCCTCTTCAATCTTTTGTCTTTCTCTCTTGCTTTTCTATCTTTCCTGTCTTCTAGTCACTTCTTCTCACTTCTGAATTTCTGGGTGGCAAGGGTTAACCTAGCGTACTTATCCAACCTTGGGTATTTCATATTAGGTTATAGCGGCGATGCATGGCTGGCGTCTGCAAGTATTCCAACCTTGTAGCGTCCCCTTGTTGGGCTCGGTGGTGGGTGGCTACCATCGCCGCTGAATTTTGCAATTTTATATGGCTAACGCTTTTCCCTCACTACCTGATCGCTCCCTGAAAAGGGGGCGCACCGATGAAATTTTCAATCTTTTTTTGCAACCCAAAGAAATATTTGCTAAGTACCATGTAATACATAGTCAACACGATACTAAGACAGTCCGAATGATTTCACCCTTTGTTGTAGCAAAATCTCTCAAGGAAGCAATCGGCCCAGGCTATAAGGTAACAAAGATGGGAAGTGGCGACCTTCTTCTCGAAGTCCGCGACAAACTACAGTACGATAAACTTTCTAAACTTGTGGCATTTGGAGACATTCCTGTTTCAGTGGGCCCACACAGGTCGATGAACACAGTGCGCGGTGTCATCTCGGAAGATGACCTCCTTGAACTGAGTGAAAGTGAATTACTTGAAGGATGGCAAGACCAGAACGTAGTCAAGGTGCAGAGGATAACACTAAGGCGAGATGATAAGCAAATACCTACCAAGCATATTATCATTACTTTCGGAACTAGCAACCCACCAGAATCAATGGAAACCGGTTACTGCAAGCTTCGAGTCAGACCACACATCCCGAATCCGCGTCGATGCTTCAAGTGTCGGCGTTTTGGACATGGGTCGCAAAACTGCCGAGGGCGCGCTACTTGTGCTAAGTGTAGTTCAAATGAACACGCTTCTGACATTTGCACTTCAGCAACCCGTTGTGCCAACTGTGAAGGAGATCATCCCGCCTACTCGCGATCGTGCCCCTCGTGGAAAAAATAGAAGCAAATTATAGAACTGAAAGTCAAACTAAACCTATCTTTCCCAGAGGCACGTAAGCGTTTCCATCTCCTCAATCAGTCCAGTCCTTCATACACCGATGTGGCGCGCCGGGGGGCAGCACCAATCATCCGGCGGCCGCCCAAGTCACACGGAGTGTGACGGCGGTCACGTCACCAGCCCCCCCGGCTGGAGCAGCCAGCGCTGTTCCACCCCCTGCCAAGGAGGGCCAGCAGACCCGCGGGCCTGCTGGACCCAGGGCCACTGCCCGTGCAGTAAGGCCCGAAATCCCCGCCAATGTCCCCGCTCAGCGGGCACTATCCACCGCCTCAGACGAGGTGATGGATACAAGCAAACCACCGGCGTCTCAGACGCCCAAAGAACGGCGCAGCTCCCTCCAGCGCGTCGGGAAGAAAGGCAAAACCCCCATCACGGGGCCTGGAAAGGTCCCGTGAAGTAACTTCTATTTCTCTTTGCACACATCACTAACTTCTCTTCCAATATGGATACCCAAGTGTTACAATGGAACGTGAGAGGACTTCTACGTAATCTTGATGATGTAAAAGAACTCCTCCGCAAATTCAATCCAAAGGTGATGTGTGTACAAGAAACACACTTAAAATTAACACAGACAAACTTTCTAAGGCAATATGTCACTTTCCGCAAAGACCGCGACGACGCTCTCGCCTCATCGGGGGGTGTAGCCGTAATGATCAATAAGGGCGTTGCATGTCAGCAATTAAGCCTCCGAACGTCCCTTGAGGCAGTTGCTGTCCGAGCATTGTTGTTTGGTAAGCTAGTCACCATTAGCTCTGTCTACATCCCCCCTTCCTATCAGCTTTCCAAAACGCAGTTTCAGAGCTTCATCGATGAACTTCCTCCACCATACATAGTCGTAGGTGATCTTAATGCCCATAGCCCCCTGTGGGGCGACTCTCGTTGCGATGCGCGAGGG
The DNA here is from genome assembly GCF_013339745.2 of Dermacentor silvarum. Lineage (NCBI taxonomy): Eukaryota > Metazoa > Arthropoda > Arachnida > Ixodida > Ixodidae > Dermacentor > Dermacentor silvarum. The sequence goes on along the minus strand of NW_023606632.1, from coordinate 84,917 downwards.
CGCCTTATAGAACATTTTCTGTTTTCTTCAGGTGAATGTTTATTGAACAAGAAAGAACCTACATACTACAGCATTACACACAACACATACTCGTCCATAGACTTAAGCATAGTGTCGAGCACACTAACGCCATACCTGGAGTGGTCCGTCGTCAAAAACCCCTATGGAAGCGACCACTTCCCAATTATGTTAAACTCAACAAAACAAGATGGATGTTTGCCACGATCACCTCGATGGAGCGTAGACTCGGCCAACTGGGAACTGTTCCAAGAGCTGACACACCTAGGCCGTCATGACATTGTTGCTCTTAACGTAGACGACGCCGTAACATATCTAACAGGTTTTATTATTGATGCTGCTACGAAATGTATTACACAAACTAACGGGCTGACTAAGAAACACCGCATTCCTTGGTGGAACGAAGAATGTCGTAAAGCGCGCAAAAATCAAAACAAAGCATGGGGATTGCTTCGCGATTCTCCTACTGCCGAAAACCTTATTAATTTTAAACAGGTTAAATCGCAAGGCAGAAGGACACGTAGACGTGCAAAGAGAGAGAGTTGGGAGAGGTACATTTCTGGTATAAACTCTTACACAGATGAGGCAAAAGTATGGAATAGGGTTAATAAATTAAAGGGCCGTGAGACGAACCCGCCGCCCTTAGTGAATATCCAAGGAGACTGCCTGGAGGATCAGGCAGATTGTCTGGGCGAATACTTTGAATATGTCTCCAGTGCATCTCATTACACACAAACATTCCTTAGGTTCAAGGAGCGTGCAGAGCGACAGCCCGTTAACCGGAAATGTGCTCGAAATGAAGATTACAACCGCCCGTTTAGTTTAGCTGAATTTAAAACTGCTCTCGCTTGTTGCAACACCTCAGCACCAGGTGCTGACCGTATCATGTATGAAATGATCAAGCACCTAACCCTGAAACACAAAAGACCCTCCTCTCTCTTTTTAATGTCATGTGGGCCGCTGGTTACATTCCATCTTCTTGGAAAGAAGCTATAGTAATCCCGTACTTAAACAGGGCAAGGACCCGTCCTTGCCCAGTAGCTACAGACCCATTGCTTTGACAAGCTGTCTGTGCAAGCTCTTCGAAAAGATGATTAACCGGCGTCTAATTTTTGTCCTAGAAAGCAACGGCATACTAGATCCTTACCAATGTGGCTTCCGAGAAGGTAGGTCGACTACAGACCACCTTGTCCGCATGGAGACAATCATAAGGGATGCCTTTATACACAAACAGTTTTTCTCTCCGTATTTCTTGACTTAGAGGAAAGCGTATGAGACCACATTGGCGCTTTGGTATTATCCGAGCCCTTTCGCTATGGGTATCCGCTGGCAACATGTTGAGTATATACCAAGTTACCTTTCTAACCGTACCTTTCGTGTAAGGGTGGGCCAGGCCTTGTCTAGGTCTTTCACCCAGGAAACTGGTGTCCCGCAAGCGGTTGTGCTTAGCTGTACACTGTTATTGCGAAAATGAATTCTCTACGCACGGCTATTCCACTAACGATGTTCTAATCTGTATATTGTCACCTGTAGTAGTGGGAATAGGGCAAGCGCAGAGGCGCAAGAAGAACGAAGTGCGCGTGCTAACCGCTCCGCTCGATGGTTAGCTCTCGCCGCCATTTTCTCCAAGAGGCCAGCTGCTCATAAATAACCGTCGTTAGCCCCTTTGAAGGCGCGTGGCAAAGTGGTGGAGGTGCTGGGTACTTCTCACTCATGCCGCAGACTCCTCCTGGAGCGGAAGCACCAGCCCTGTGTTAGTCGATACTCCCGTCCATCGGACCAGCCGCAGGATCGGGGACTGCCTCCTGAAGATACTGAGACACCGCAGTGCTTCAGACTACCCCAACCAGTATGGAACGTTCAGTGACGAATCGGTATACGCTTCAAAATCCACTGGTGCCGAAGTCGTTCCATGGCGACGTCTTCGAAGACGTCGAAGACTGGATGGCCGACTTCGAGCGCGTGGCCGAATGCAACGAATGGGATGACGCGACTAAACGTAGGAATGTCTACTTTTGCCTGGAGGACGGCGCGCGTACATGGTTTCAAAACCGTGAGGAGCAACTGACGTCGTGGCGCGACTTCCGTCGTCAGCTACTAGACACCTACGCCAGTCCCGATCGCCGCGAACGAGCCGAACGAGCAATCCAGGCCCGAGTCCAGCTTCCCAACGAAAGCGTTACTGCGTTCGTCGAAGATATGACGCGCCTCTTCAGACGAGCAGACCCTGGAATGACCGAGGACAAGAAGCTGCGTCACCTGATGCGAGGGGTGAAGGAGCAGCTCTTCGCTGGTCTGGTGCGCAATCCTCCTAAGACTGTCGCCGAATTTTTAGCCGAGGCTGTAAGTATGGAAAAGATGCTTCAGCATCGCTCGAACTTTTATGATCGGCAAGTGAACGCGAGTACAGACATTTTGACGGCCATTGGAAACAATAATGGCAACCTTCGCGAACTCATCCGCACCGTTGTGCGCGAAGAAATAATGAAGGTTTATGGCACGCCACAAGCCACGGTGAGCTCCATTGCGAGTGTTGTAAAAGATGAAGTGAACCAAGCGCTCCGGTCCAACTTTCCTTTTGCTAACACCGCGCCTGTACCTTCTGTACACCACCGTGCGACCTACGCAGAAGTGTTGAGACAGCCTGCTTCGTCCCCGCCGCTGTTTGTCCAGGCCGTTCATCCGGTTGCACTTCCACCAGCCCAACCGGTGCCGTACATCGAGGAACGACGCACGCCTCCACCGTTTCACCATGCCGCTCCTCCGGTTGTGCTTCCGCAGGAGCAACCAGTACATTAAGCCGACGATCGACGCATGTCCCCTCGGAAGTCAGATGTTTGGCGCACTCCGGATCGCCGTCCTCTGTGCTTCCACTGTGGTGAGGCAGATCATTTGTACCGCCAGTGCCCATACCGACGCCTTGGGTTGCGGGGCTTTTCCGCCTACTCGCCACCACCCCGACTGGGCCAACGACCTCGGATATTGAAGATTATCTGGCTCAACAACGCATGCCACCGCCTACCGGGCGGCAGTCGCGCTCGCCGTCGCCAAGGCGATTTTCACCATCGCCTCAGCGGTATATATTCTAGCAGACGGTCGCCAAGTCCCCGCCGGGAAAACTAACTCCAGCGACCTTTGGGGGTGAGGCCGCTGGCAGTCGACGCGCTGAAGACCTCCGATCGACGCGAGTAACGAAGGGTAGCGGACCGACATCAACTGCAGCTGAACGGAATGACCGGCTTTCGCTCGACTTACCTGTGGTGATTGACAGTTATGCGGTTAGCGCTTTAGTGGATACCGGAGCGGACTATTCTATATTAAGCGGGAAGATGGCGACGTTTCTGAAGAAAGTAATTACACCTTGGCATGGTTCGCAGATTCGTACGGCTGGTGGTCACGTCGTTACTCCACTGGGAACCTGCACGACAAGAGTTCGGATTCGAGGATCGACAGTCGTGGCTAATTGCCTTGTCCTACGCGAATGCTCCCGCGACGTCATTCTCGGAGTTGACTTCCTGCAGGAATACGGCGGTGTTATTGACTTACGTGGAGGTGTAGCCACGTTCTCAGCCGACCAAGCAATCGACACAAACGCCGACAAACGACGTGACGACGCGCTACGTGTTTCCGCCGAAAGTGTTACGCTTCCTCCACGAGCCAGTGTTCTAGTCGAAGTGATGTGCGGTGGATTGCGCGAAGGTGGAGTGGTCGCAGAAAGTAACTTAGCGTATCTACTGACGCAAGGTGTTGTGCGGCCAGAAGTGTGCTACAGCTTCGTGATGGCCGATATAAAGGTGCATGTGTGTCCGTTCGTCTCCTTCTTTGTCCTCGTCCTTACTAAGCGCTGATATACAGCCTTCATGATCAACCAACAAGCCCATCTTGCCACTCTGGCCGATATAAGTTACTAGTCACCAACTTTAGTAACGAGCATCGACACCTTTTCCGCGGTACTTCGATAGCGGTTGCCGAAGAAATAGAACACGTTGCTGAATGTTTTGCCCCTGAACCAGTGAGGATGGCTGACAAGGCACTGGGCAACGTCGACATTAATTCAGAGTTGTCTCAAGACAAACAGGCAGCACTGCACGAGCTCTTGCTTGAATTCAGGGCATGCTTCGCAAGCTCGTCTAAGGTGCGCCAGACTTCAGTCACTAGGCACAGGATCATCACATGCGATGACGCACGCCCGATACGCCAGCAGCCCTACCGCGTGTCGGCAAAGGAGCGCGAAGCTATTCGTACGCAAGTACAAGAGATGCTTGAAGATGGCGTGATCGAACCTTCCAACAGCTCATGGTCGTCTCCGGTCGTTCTTGTCAAAAAGAAAGACGGAACGCTACGCTTTTGCGTCGACTACCGGAAGCTCAACAACGTAACTAAAAAGGACGTGTACCCACTGCCACGTATCGACGACTCGTTAGATCGACCGCGGCGTGCCCAGTACTTTTCGTCACTCGACTTGAAAAGTGGATACTGGCAGATCGAGATAGACGAACGAGACCACGAGAAGACTGCCTTTGTGACCCCCGACGGCCTTTACGAATTTCGAGTGCTCCCTTTCGGTTTGTGTTCAGCCCCAGCTACTTTCCAGCGAATGATGGATACTGTCCTCGCTGGATTGAAGTGGCAGACTTGCCTTGTGTATCTTGACGACGAAGTTGTCTTTTCTGAAACATTTGAGCAACATCTTCATCGCCTGCGGCATGTGCTAGAAGCGCTCCGATCGGCTGATCTCACGCTTAAACCTGAAAAGTGCCACTTCGGTTATGAAGAGCTCAAGTTTCTTGGACACGTCGTCAGCGCCAAAGGAGTTCGACCCGATCCAGAAAAACTTGCCGCTGTGGCAGCTTTTCCTCCTCCTGCCGACAAGAAGGCCGTCCGACGCTTCCTGGGCTTGTGTGCGTATTATCGCCGCTTCATTGACAACTTCTCGAAGATTGCGGAACCCCTGACTCGCCTTACCAGGGATGACACGCCATTTACCTGGACGCATGAGCAACAGACGGCCTTCGCTGACCTACGACAACGCATGCAGTCAGCACCCGTCCTGGCACATTTCGACGAAGAGGCTGACACCGAGGTGCATACTGACGCCAGTAACATCGGTCTTGGCGCAGTACTCGTCCAACGTCAAGACGGCATTCAAAGAGTAATTGCTTATGCTAGCCGCTCGCTGTCCCGTGCCGAGGCGAACTACTCTACTACAGAAAAAGAGTGTCTCGCGGTCGTCTGGGCGATCACGAAGTTTCGCCCTTATCTCTACGGCCGCCCCTTCAAAGTGGTGACAGACCACCATGCTCTATGTTGGTTGGCGAACATACGCGATCCTTCAGGACGACTGGCACGGTGGAGCTTGCGGCTACACGAATTTGACGTCACTATAGTTTATAAGTCTGGTCGCAAGCACGAAGACGCCGACACGTTGTCGCGTGCTCCCGCCGAATCTGTCAGTCGACAGTCAGAGGACGACGACGGCTTCCTGGGCGCCCTCACTACGTCGGACTTGGTCAGATGGCAGCGTGACGACGCTGAAATTCGACCTCTAATCGACCACTTAGAGGGCCGTCAAACAACCATACCACGCCATCTACGTCGCGTCTTGACGTCCTTCTGTCTACGAGACCATGTGCTGTACAAGAAGAACGCCCGCCCCAATGACCGAGCCTAGTAGTTCTCAAGGACTTGCGGGACGATATTCTTTTCGCTTGCCACGACGAGCCTACATCTGGCCACCTCGGCTCCTCACGAACGCTTGCTAGAGTGCGCGAGATGTATTACTGGCCCGGGCTGTCGGCAAGCGTAAAACAGTATGTTAAAGGCTGTCGTGAATGTCAGCGGCGAAAGTCACCACCCCTGAAGCCCGCCGGGTTATTGCAACCCATCGAACCACCTCATAAGCCATTCAACCAAGTCGGCTTGGACATTCTTGGGCCGTTTCCTCTATCAACCGACGGCAACAAGTGGGTGATTGTCGCCACTGACTATTTAACCCGGTATGCTGAGACAGAGGCGCTCCCACGAGCCACGGCTTCTGAGGTAGCGCAGTTCTTCATGTGTCACATTGTCTTGCGCCATGGTGCCCCATCCATTGTTATCACAGACAGAGGAACGGCGTTCACGGCACAGCTCATGGACGAAATTTTTCAACTAAGCAACACCAGGCATCGAAAGACGACCGCTTACCATCCGCAGTCCAACGGCCTTACGGAGCGACTAAACAGGACCATCACAGACATGATCTCTATGTACATCGACGTCCAGCACAAAACATGGGATCGTATCCTGCCTTATGTGACCTTCGCGTATAATACCGCCGTATAAGAAACAACGCGCTTCACACCATTTCGCCTCGTCTACGGCCGCTAAGTACAGACGATGCTGGACGCTATGCTTCCGTGCCACGACTCCGAGCACCTAACTACTGACGCCGAAGAATTTGCTCAGCGCGCTGAGGAGGCTCGCCAGCTCGCGCGGCTGCACATCGGTGAGCAGCAAGTCTCAGATGCACGGCGCTATAACATCCGTCACCGGCAAGTGCGCTACAGTCCCGGAGACCAAGTGTTGGTGTGGACCCCTGTTCGCCGCCGTGGCCTTTCTGAAAGTTGCTCAGCCGGTATTTTGGCCCATACAAAGTGCTGCGCCGCATTAGTGACGTGAACTATGAAGTCGTTCCAGACAGTGCGGCGCAAACACGGCGTAGACAACCACCTAGCCCTGACGTCGTTCACGTCGTACGCATGAAGCCCTACGTTGCGCGTTCGTGATTTTTACGCTCCCATGTGCACCCTATGCGCTTACCTCTCTGTTTCTAGAGACGTAGAGAACTGTTTCTAGCTACGCTGCTGTAGCTATCACTGTGTTCTGTGCTCGAGCATTTTCATTGAGCGTGTTTTTTTTTTGTTGTTGTTGTTTTTTTCCCCTTTCCCACACCACTTCTTGAGCATCGAGGCGATGCTCTTTCCGAGGAAGGGGGGAAATGTCACCTGTAGTAGTGGGAATAGGGCAAGCGCAGAGGCGCAAGAAGAACGAAGTGCGCGTGCTAACCGCTCCGCTCGATGGTTAGCTCTCGCCGCCATTTTCTCCAGAGCCCAGCTGCTCATAAATAAACGTCGTTAGCCCCCTTTGAAGGCGCGTGGCAATATGTAGATGATGTCCAGATTGGTTTTAAATCGTGCAAATTTGCTGTCTGCGAACGACATGTCCAGCATGGCTTAAATAAAGTGGCTAAATGGGCTGATGAAAACGGTTTTAGGTTGAGCCCACAGAAAAGCACATGCGTCCTTTTCACTAATAAGAGAGGAATAGTACCAGACCCTGCTATTGAGCTGTCTGGTACCACATTACCTGTAAGCAAAAAGCACAAGTTTCTAGGCATCATATCGGACTCAGAACTCACATTCGTTCCACACATCAAATACTTGAAGGCTAAGTGCCTGAAAACAATGAACTTATTGAAGCTGCTGTCGCGTACAACATGGGGCAGTGACAGGAAATGCATTTTGAACTTGTACAGGTGCCTTGTCGGCTCACGACTTGACTACGGGGCGATAGTTTACCAGTCTGCTGCACCCAGCGCTTTAAAAATGTTGGATCCTGCTCACCATTTAGGAATCCGCCTCGCGACTGGGGCCTTCAGGACAAGCCCCATACAAAGCTTTTATGTGGAAGCAAACGTGTGGTCGCTCCACCTTCAGAGGACTTATGCCAGCTTTACATATTTCCTTAAAATAAATTCAAACCGTACACATCCTACCTATTTTACCATAAACGATACCACATCTGCCACACTATTTAATAATCGACCAACAGCGAAGCAGCCCTTCTCGCTACGCGTGAGAAAGCTCAGTGAAGAAATGGGTGCTTCACTACTTGAACATTGCCTAATGCCTCCAGCGAAGCTGCTACCGCCGGGGCAGTGGCGGTAGCAGCCGTGGCAGCGGCGGTGAAACACATTGATAGATTGAAACTCCAAAAGGCTGTAATATTTACCGACTCTTTAAGCGTTGTCAAAGCGTTAATGATGCCGCAAAAACATAAACACCCTGTAATTATCAACCTCTACTCACTGATCTGCTCTGTTTATGCGTCTAAACAACAAATCATAATATGCTGGGTGCCTGGGCATAGAGACATCGAGGGTAATGTTCTTGCTGACCAAATGGCCACATCAATAACATCGCACGCTATTAATCCTACCGGTGCTGTCCCTGTAACAGATTTGAAACCTTTCTTGCGGAAGAAACTGCGAAGCCACTGGCAACGCTTGTGGGATGCGCAAACAAATAATAAGCTTCACTTGATTAAGCCACAGTTAGGTTTCTGGCCTTCTGCATCAAAAACACGGCGAACTGATGTCCTATTCTGTCGCCTCAGAATAGGACACACATATGGTACCCACAATTTTCTATTGAATGGTAATGATCCTCCAACCTGTGGTAGATGTGGCGAGAGGCTCACCGTTCTTCACGTCCTCCTGGAGTGTAGGGAAGCCGAGAGAGAGAGGAAGAAACATTTTCCTCTGGCATACCGCTGTTCTATCCCTCTTCATCCCGCTATGTTTCTTGGCAAAGAACCGCTTTTCATTACCAAAGCAGTCCTCGCTTTTTTGAATGATGTTGTCTTGCATGTTATCAGTCCAAGAAATACGTAGCGCATCCTTTCTCAAGAGGATGCCACTGTGATAATAGCTCAGTATAGCACATGCATCCAGGCCCTTACATCTCAAGGGCTCTGTTAAGGCATTAGTGTTTTTCAAACTTTTAGCCTCTGACATATTTTAGTATATCATCAATCTTTCACAATGCATCCCTCGTATCCATAGCACACTTCATTAGTCATTGCCATATTCTTAGTACCTATAGATTTTACGCATTTTACAGCGACTATTTTAGGCCTCTTTACAGCCATGCCGCATCTGTTTTATCCACACCTTCTAATTCACCATTCATGTACCACTGACAAGTCATTATCATCGCCTTGGCGCTCTTTGGCCACATCTGGCCCTTGCGCCAAAAAACTCCAACAATCATCATCAATATTTCATCTCAGTTCGGTTTTAGACCTGGATTATAGACGGAAGTGGCTTTATTGCACCAAAAAGAATTAATATTACGGAACATTGAGAATAAACTGCTAACACTGGGTGTTTTTATTGACTTCTCAAAAGCGTTCGATCGAATAAATCATATAAGTATGTTAAAAAAGCTGTTTTGTTATGGAATTCGAAGTATTGCAGCTGATTTATTAAGTAGTCACCTATCAGGAAGGTATCAATCAGTTTGTGTTGACCGAGAATCATCAACAGCCCGTGAAATTAAATGCGGTGTTCCCCAAGGCAGTATCCTAGGAGCAGTGTTATTCGTTATATATATAAATGATCTTGTATACATTGAAACCTCAGCTAACTACCTAATGTATGCAGACGACACAAGTATATTTCTTGCTGGAACAGATGCTAATAAAACGTGGAAATCTAATTCTGCATAAACTAAATGCGTGGTCTGTCGAAAACTCATTATTAATAAATTGCTCTAAAACAAAAGCTGCTTTATTCCGCCCAAAATCCGTGCCATGTAACCTCAGTGACGTCCTACACTTACAGGACTTGTAATTGAAATATCTCGTGCAGCTAAATCCCTGGAAGTAATTTTTAACGAATTTATGCTTTGGGACCACCACACTGACTACCTACGTACTAAACTTGCGAAGGCTTTAGGCATGCTGAGGAAGTGTATGTATTTTCTCCCAGTCCGCCAGAACCGTTTAGTTTACAATGCTTTGTTTGAATCACATTTGCATTACTGCCATCTCGTATGGGGAAATGGCACTAAGAAAGCTCTGTATAAGCTAATGATAATGCACAAAAATGCTGTCCGAGCGATTGCAAAGCAACCATATAATTCTCACACATCTCCTTTGTATACTAGACTCAAAATTTTGAAATTACGCAATTTGTACGATTTTAAGTTACTATCCAGCCTTAAATGTGAAATACGTAAGGACACACACTATCTGAGAGCATTATCAAACTTGCGAAACAACGCTTCTTTACGCTCATTGAGACGCACAGAACTTTGGCATGTACCAAGATCTCCTACCAACTATGGATTTCAGATGATGCAGTCAAGCGTCCCACAGCTTTTAAATAAATTCCACCTCCCAATAGATGATTTGCGTGTACTTTCGAGAAATGACTTGTAAGCGCTTTTAACACGAAAGTGTTTTATTCCGGGGTCCACCAAGACTTCACTGACGTATTTCCGTCACGGAAATACGTCATAGAACATAATACAAAGAAAGAAACCAGAAGAAAAAGTTCCACAAACATGCAAAATTTGGGAATCGAACCCACGAACTCTCGGTCCGCGACGATAGATCGCCGAGCGTTTAACCCATTGCGCCACAAACGCATTCGCAGAGAGCTACACAGACGCGCCTTATATATCTAACACTCCTCCGTGTACCCGCGCTCTTGCTCGGGGCGGTGCCGCCGCCTACGAGCAGAAAAGAGAAGTACTGCATTATGACACTAAAGCCCGGGATACATGGAGCGAACTTTCTCGACGAACTTCACGCGTCAAGTAACGACGCGGCGACACGACGCAGGATGTTTGCTGTGTTGCAATACATGCGGCGAACGCCGCCGCGCGTTGGCCGCCGTGTTGGCGGCGGTCCCGGCCGCCCGCTTCGAACTGAATTTGGCGTTGTCCTTGTAGAATTCACTTAGTTGGAAGCAAATGACTGCGTAAACGGCTTTCGCTTAGTCTCAGGCCGCTTCGACGACAGAGTATTATGGATAACCTTGAGTAGTTTTCGAGATCGCTTCTCGTTTCGAACGCGTCTAAGCCTAGCGAAAGAAATATCCGATGCCAACGCCATCTATCGGGGAAGTCGGGAGATAGGCATGACGACAGCATGTGGCCTCTGAGATCAGAAGATTTCTGTTGAAGGTTGTTGTAGAGAGCTTGCACTGCTTGTCTGTTTCCTCGCAGATCAGCGGATATGGGATGTACAAATACAACGCGATTCCTGAGAGATCATACTAGGAACTACTCAATCGGTGCAGAGACATGCAGACACGGCAACACCAACGCGATTGCAGACGACGCGAAAAGGCGCGCGCGCGCGAAACACCAGCATGCATTGCGACCGGAACTAGTGCCTCCTGATTGGCTGTCGTCCACCGCTGCGCGCTAGACGCTTCCGGCGGCGGCGTTCGCCCGACGAAAATGTTTGGACAGGCAGATCGGCTGCGGACGGCAAATTTCTTGACGCCGGCCGTCGGACGTTCGCCGCCCGACGAAGTTCTTCGCTCGGACGCCGGTTATTCGCTCCATGTATTCCGGCCTTAACGCGCACCGACAGTGAACGCTTCGGTGGTCTCAGCACTACGACGCCTCGATGCCAGCATTCGAAGGGACGCTGGCATCAAGAAGCACTACCAACGCCACCTAGGTGGCGTTCACCGTACTCAGCACAGCGGAGCGTGGCCTCCGCAATTAGCTCTGAAAGTGTTTCTGAAGTTGATCGCGGAGGCTGCAATTACGACGCGCTGTACGCGCTGATTTGACTCGGTGACGATTCAGTTACGTGCTTTGTCTTGCGCGTTGTATTAGTGTGTCAGTTACGTGCTTCGTCTTTCGCGTTGTGCTAGCGTGTGCAGCGTAGTGCAGCTTCCATATGCACGACGGTTGCTCATGGTCATCGACGTTGGTAGTCGTGATGGAGGAGACGTGCCACCAGGCGTCAACGTGGGTGCATCAACGCCTAAGGGCGCTTTAGCCACAAAACACCAATAGACATTATATATCAATGTGCAATAAACATTACACTACTTCTGTGAAGACACGTTTCACTTTCGTGTTCTATACCGATTCCTATATAAGAGGGATCAACCACATTTTTTTGTATAATGCTTGTTATAATTTGCTTCTTTAGTTCATTTGGTTACATAATGCAGTAGTTTCCATCTTTTATCTATTGTTTACCTAATGCTGCAGCTTAAACAGTATTGTTGCTCATGTATTATTTACTTCTGCGAAAGTGTCCGCTATTGTTTAGCAAACTAGGACCGCAACTGAAACAGTCTTTGTGTACATGTATTACTTAATTCTGCCAAAGTGCCCGCTGCCGGGTAATGGGAGGTGGGGCCAGTCAAGCTACATGTTGTAGCTTTTTTCGCGCTTTCCCTACCACATGCCATGTGCAATTTTCTTTTGTACTTTGTGTGGTAAATAAGTCAACTTCAACCGCGTCAGGCGGGCTGTAAAGGGAGCGAACGTGACAGCCGTAGTTGTATTCGCGGCCGCTTGGCTGGCCCGAACGGCGCTACTTGACGAGGATGGGACGCATCGCTTCCACGGGCGACGGCGTTCCTAGCGTGTTCCTGGCGCTTTTTCTCTCCCCGACAACAGTCCTTGACTGGTGACGCAATGGCGGATCAGGCCGTTTTCGGAACACGCGGCCTGTGGTATCGCAGGAACAAGTAGGAATTGAGGACCCGTGTGTTCGAGCTTCTAGGCGAATAAAAAAGACTCCATGCCGCTATCAAGAAGGTTCCTTAGCTCACGTGTTCCCATCATCGAAGGACATGTACTTCCAGAGGTTCTACGAAGTACATGACACCGTGCTGTCTTTGTTGAGTAACAGGTATCCACTTAAAATGGGGCAGCATATGTCACACACTGAGCAGTTTGCCATAGGGAATGAAGACGAAGCATATATAACCAAGTTCTATGGTGACGACCTTGAACCAGGACGCCTGATTTTGCATAAAGATATGCCGATTGACATTATAAGCTAGAACAATTTGGCACCATTGCACACATTTTAGGACGTCGTGCACATGTTTTCGGGGGGTAAGGGCTGTTAGATATGAACCATTAACTAGCATCGGTCAAGTTCTTCGAACGCGACCACTGGCTGGCGTATGGCAATTCAGCTGCGCAGGTGCGCGTCGACCATGCTGTCGGACCCGTCAGTGAGGCTGCGCAGTTGCACCATCGTATGCCGCGGCGGCGAGCTCTTGTCTCTCCCTGCGTGACGCTTCCCGAAATGGCAACTGGAAGCCGGCACGGTTCGAAGTCGCTGACCTTCGGCGCGGGAAAAGCTACCTTGCTGCACAGAGAACGACCAGTCCACTCCAGCTGAGCGTGTTCCAGGCGTGAAGGCAATGCCGGGCGAATGTCAACATCGCATCGAAGAATAGAGCCGATGGAGTGGCCAAACATGGCTCCAATTTCACGGGCCCTGCAATTTCATGAACATGATGACACCAGCACGGGCTAGAGGATGACGTGTCCCTCACGGAGTGAAAGGGCCAGAGAAATATCGAGAAGAGAGACGTTCTTCTCGCTGGGGGCCGCAGCGTCCGATTTGCTGCTGACCGAACGATCGCCTTTTTTTCTGTTCTTTTGCTTTTTCTATTCCTGTGAAATCAACCTTCATTTTTATAAGGCCTCTTGAACTTCGGCCAACTCCCGCACACAACGGCAAGATTAAATAGTGCGAACACCTGCAAAACCTTTTGACGGAAATAGCCAAATTACGTTGATCACACCGGTCTCGCGGAGCACATCCGAGAGATCCTTTCCTTGTCTTCGGCGACTGAAAACATACTTTCGGTCGAAGACTGGAGAAGCCCGTTTGAACCATGTCGCAATTTTGCACGCCCACAATGACTCTCTCGCATAATCAATTTGAGTAAGACTAACGACGACTTCATTTCCACATCAAGTGCTCGAATGAACATGTTTTCACTGATGGGGAAACCATCGCATCAGACAACGAACTGATGTATTTAATAAGAAAAGAAAGGCACCAACTTACAAGTCAAAGCAAAGCTTGGAAAACAACGAAAGAAGTTATACAACGTTAGGATGGATAGTTGGGCATGTTGGTTAAGCGTGATCTGAAGTTAGGAAAGCATGGTTGCGCGAACAGGAAAAGAAAGACTTGGAAAGAAAAGTAGGAAACGATAGGTCAGGCGCTGAACTTCAACTGATTTATTCTTACAGCAGTGCAAGAGGGAGCTGTAAGAAAAAATCAGTTGAAGTTCAGCGCCTGACCTATCGTTTCCTACTTTTCTTTCCAAGTCTTTGTTTTCCTGTTCGCGCAACCATGCTTTCCTCAGATGTCAAGCAACACGCCCCGCAACAAGTTCTACTCTGAAGTTAAGGCGCGAAAACGACGACGGACGAAGGGAGAACACGCACTCACACACAGGGCGCCACTTCCAACAATGTTTAATCTATTTTCCAACGCCACTATTTTATACAGGGAGCGCAATCACAGTTTCTCAGAGCGCATTCGCGTTCAGGTAAAGCAGTTTTTTGCGTGATGGTAATATTGATGCAACACTTACGCAATTGTCACCTGCCTCAATGATCCTTTTGGCCTCAATTATTAAACGAACCCATTTGTCACGGCTTCTGGCAAACCACAGCGCAGGCGTAGAAGTCTGGCTTACATTTGCATTCTCTACAATGAATTGCCAGGTGGCCCTCTCTCGTTGACTTTGTTATTATGTTGCCTCAGCCTGTCATTCAGGGAACGGAAAAGAAAGAAAAGTAGGAAACGATAGGTCAGGCGCTGATAGGTCAGGCGCTGACGCCTGACCTATCAGCGCCTGACCTATCGTTTCCTACTTTTCTTACCAAGTCTTTCTTTTCCGTTCGCGCAACCATGCTTTCCTCAGATGTCAACCAACTCGCCCAGCAACAAGTTCTACTCAACTGTCATTCAGGCACTGCTCGGTTTGGCCCACGTACTTTCTACCGCAATCTAAAGGAATTTCGTAAACTACTCCTGCCTGACAATCTACGTATTTGCTGTCGTGTTTTGTGACACAGGCCGGTGCCTTGCGGAAAAAAGGGTTGGTCATTCTGCAGAGCTTGGAAAGCTTGCACGGGGCAGCAAACACGACATTTACGTTAGCTCGCTTGGCAATCTTTTTCAAATTGTGCGACATGCGGTGTGTGTAAGGTATGGCAGCTACCTTTTCTTTTTCGCGAGGTGGTCCAGTTGGTGAGTCCACGACTTCTTCAGGATTGTTTCCGCTACGGAAACTAGAACAGGCTGCGGCTAGCCTGCCTCTTCCAGTCGGTCGATCTGCTTAAGAAAACTCGCCGCAGCTCGATGTGGACATGACTTCTTAAAAACATTCAGCAGGCACATGTTAGCAATGCTTTGTTTAACCAGCTTAGAGTGAGAGCAGCTAAAAGGTAGCAGAGGTTTACTAGCCCGAGGTTCATACTGCCAACAGACGTGGTTACTTGCTAAAAACAATCTAAGATCTAAAAAAATGTGCCTGCTGAATGTTTTAAGAAGTTTATTTAGTTTATGATAACATATTTAGTTTATGAATATCGCGCCGTGTTCTTGGCAAGAACGGGTATAACTTATTCACATTTTCATGTTTATACCACATATTCAAGTCACCTATGTCACCGTATTTTCTAAAGGTGGTTAAAGACACCCACATCCCAGATACGCTATATCCGTCCGAAGTCAGCTAATAAGACGTCGTCATCAGAAAACGAAGCTTCCAGCCTTTAAATCGACGTCTAAATCGGCTGACGTCAAGAACTTACGCCAACGCCTCACTGCCTATCGATGTCCTCCTAGCTTCAATGGCTCGGTACAGTTGGCAAGGCCTCTCGCCCACTGCACTCCTTACTTTCTGCATTTGAGTGAATCGCTTACCCGTTTGTGGCGCACGTGGAATTGAGGAAATAGCCATATATTCCTTCAAAAAAATGAAGAATGTGGGTGTCAGACATAAAATCAACAAAAATTTGCTTGGAGTCACCGAAAAGGTACCATGTGCCGAGTGTGAGCATATTGGCGAAAGTTGAAGTTTTGGGCGATGATCGCAGCAACATGCAAACAATGTCAAAGAAAACACTGCCTCAATTGCGAAGCAAAGCGGTATCTATCGGTGATGAAATAGACGAGGGCCACGCACGTATTATGGCGACGCAAAAAGAAAAAATGCCACGTTGGCATTCTATGTTTATCCACACTACTGCACAAACTCTGAATCGCCGTCACGGCAGCCTTTTCCTTTCTAACCACGTAATAAATTTTAATTTATTAGCTCGATAGCGTTTAGGGTCCCTTATCGCAGAAAATCCGACGTCGGCAACCGGCGTGTGATCGCGGGTGGCGGAGAAAATCATCCAACCACATCGACCGCGCTGGCCCCCCACGTGGTGCAAGGTTTTGGTGAGCAAAAATTTAATTTCTCACAGTGAGATCCATCAGAAAAATGGTAAACATTGGGCGTCGGATTTGCCGTCGGATTGTAATTTCATTGCACGAGAAAAACTGATTCTGCTACGAGGAAAGTCAAACATTTCTACCAGACCGTCGGGGCAATCGCAAACAATTAATAAAATAATAAAAAAAGGTGCTAGGGCCTTCCCATTATATACAAGACCACTTATATTGCCCCTGGAAAAACGTCTTTCCAGCAATGCATTTCAGTTTAAAAGTGAAGCCGACTTTACGGGGATCGGTGTAAGCTTGGTCTGTGTAAGCTGGCTTTTCCACGTTCAGTGTTGCAGTGAATGAAGCCTGCTTGCCGTATGCGAACGATGCGATGCGAACGGGTCCCGATAACGCTGTCGCGTTCTACTGTTAAAGGCGAAGCTTAAGCGTCCTCCAAGTTTATTTGACTGATACAGTAAATTTTTGGATAGGTATGAACTTAATATTAATAAAAGGCTGCAGACGGCTGTATCTGTTCACGCTAGGAGAGCCAGCCCCCTCTGGAAAACGAATGTGCAGAAGAAAAGTGCACGTCGTGAGATGCACAAAGTGACCCCTTGCGCACGCGTTTAATCATTCATGTCTGAGGGTGCCACAGAAAGGCAAGCGAAGACTGATATAAAGACACGCTGGGCACAAGCGCCGACTTGATTCTCAGCACTTGTGTCCGGCGTGCTACGACAACTTTCAGTGCTCATTCAAACTCGTCAATGTAACCGTACCAACTTGAATGCGAACACCGATGCCACGGACAGCCACAGTGAAGAGGCATGGTCTCGATGCTGCGTTGTCACATACACGACCGAGATGAGCGGAGCCGCTGCAAAACGAAACAAGGTTATTCTGTCAGGCCAGCAAGAATAAAGCAAATGCCAACTAGACAGACAGAAAACTTTGCGATATTTCACATTCCTTCTGGGGACAGTGTTGTAAAATATTGACGTTCTTTGGTCAGTTGAGCACGAAGTGTTCTATCGAATAAACAAGCTGATACTTATGGGGCTCTGGTATCTCAGAGGAGTAGCGACCACCACGGATTCAGGCTTAGCAAGTCACAGGGCCGTGTCCGCCGACTATAGCGCCACTGTGCGTCCGCTGTGCAGGCCGCAAGACCGAGCACTGCGCGCGCGCACAGTCACGGAAACTCTGGCAGCACTCGGTGCCGAAAGCACATCCCACGCACTGTGGGAATCGAACCTTCTGTGCTGTTTGCTTTGATTGATTAGCGCTGACGATCACTGCGAATGTTTAATTTCTTGAACGCGAGAGGGGCGAGTTGATACGTTAGCTTGCGTTCGCCACTGCTGTGTGTCCGCGTAGCACACCAGGGAGACAGGTGTTTGCTTGAAGCGTTGTTGTGCGCCATACTCCATAAACTCTGAGAGGGTTGAGCATACTGATTGCCTCACATGGCACATCGCATCGTGGCAGAAATATTGAATTATGGGGCTGCCAAAACCACAATCGGATTATGAGGAACGCCGTAGTGGCCAACTCAGGATTAAGTTTACACCGAGGTGTCCCTAGATCGAAGTGCACGAGCGTTTTGCCCCCTTCGAAATGCGGTTGCCGCGGTTCGATCCCGCGACCAATGCCATAGCTGCAAAGCTACCGCTCACAGAAGTGTTGATTTGACGTGTCACCGCTTCCGCTTATCGTGCGCGCCCTGCTTATCGGCTTGACAAATTTGTGTGGTGTTTATTTTCCACAAATGGCAGCAACGCACCGTGCCGTATACGTTGAACATAAATTGATGCCGTTCGCTCGCAACCGCTGTCGTGTCTATGACAGTAGCGTTTCCTTGCCCTGTCCTCCCCCCCCCCCCCCTCGTATGGGATCCGCGAGCGAAGAGTGGCAATTCACTCGTTTCGCGACTGCGCCGGCTGTACCCATTGTCTACCCCCTCTATTCTTTGCCTCTCGACGTCAGTAAAAAGGTAAGCGCTGCAATTTCTGCAATGCTATTGCGGGGGGTCACGAGTAATTACAGCTAATGTAGCGACGCCCGGGGAGCTCCAGAGGGTGCACATTCGACGCGGTGCAACGGGTTTATCGCTTTGCCTTTCCTCTCTGTCCCGTCATGTATACATACGCTCTGAACCAAACCCCCGACGCGGTGTGCCAGACAGGAGTGGGCATGAAAACACTGCGCCGTTATAGCCCGTCGCTGGCGGGGGATGGCTGCCTGCGACACACGCCCCGCTGGAGAGCCCCGCTGCTGCGCTACGTGCACTCGCGAGAGTTCCGTCAGCATCTCGGCGTAGTATGACCATGCGCTAGCACTTGTTCGGCCTTCGAAAAAATGTCACAGTTTCGCCCTAAGGGCGAAGCGATGAATGCGATAGCAACACAGCAATGTCATACGAAGTAAGGTGAGCGGCTTTGGTAGCAATATGAATTGTAGTAAACATGAGCTGATTAAGTAAGCAGGTGTGCTACGGCGTAAGTAGACCGACATGAAGAGAGACTCGATGACCACGAGAAGGCGCGTGTGAAACGGTGGTGTTGATGAGAAGCGCTTCCCGTGGGCAGCGCGTGCGAAGGGACACACCTGTAGCGCTACACTGCCGACCCGGGCAGCATTGCATGTGTAGCGTGCGTTGGAAAATGTGGCCCGACTATTACTAACTGATTGAAGAAGCGTGGTGTGAGCGCGCACAAACAAACATGAATAGATCACACTGAATGACTGCAGACAACGACCGTCAAAACGCTGGCAGCGAGCGGATATATACGCCGCAGGAGCGGGCGAAGGTACGTGCGGTCTATCGCTTCAACGGAAACTGAGCGGCGAATGCGCATAAAGGTCAGAGCCGTGTGGAGATAAGAGACGGTGCGGTCGAACGAACGACGAGCGCGGTTGTTGGCAGCGTAGAAGTGCGCCCCCCCCCCCCCCCCCCCCCCCGCTTCTTCCGGCGCTGGCTTCCCGCTTCCTTGCTTGCGCGTGGGAGAGATAAGAGACTGTGCGGACGAGCGACGAGCGCGGTTGTTGGCAGAGAAGTGCCGGCGCTGGCTTTCCGCTTCCTTGCTTGCGCGTGGGAGATTGAGTGCGTTCGCTCTGCGTGATAGCGCGCGTCCCCGCACGCTGCCTCTGGGGCATACGGCGCGCGGCGAAGATTTTATCTATACGGAACCTCACGGCGACGCCGACGGCAGAAATCCGGTTGAAGTGTCCATATAATTGCTATCGCAATAAAAGAAGCAACGCAACATTCGCGCGCACCATAGGTGCCATGACTGCAGAACAGGCTACAATCCAAACAATGACCAAACAAAGGGTGGCGTGTCCCCCCCCCCCCCCCCCTCGCTTTGCCGCCCCCGCTGCCGATTGCAAAAAGCGGCTGAGAAGCATGGGACCACAGAAAGGGCTCTTCCCTTCTCTCCCTTAGCACTCTGACGGAGCAGCTGTTGTGAGTGGCTTGTGCGCGAAAAGCTCTGCACCTCAGCGCATCTCAGGAGCTATCACCGCGTTCTGACACTCGTACTGACCCTCATGCGCCATATGCATATCAGGATACTGGTAAATAAAAAAAATATCGCTTGCTCTGTAATACAAGAATCAACTGGGTTAGAATATTAACAAAGTGGTGTCTGACACTCATGCCGGAGTGTCCAGGGTGCGGAGAGATGGCGGCACTTCTGCGGCGGGTGCCTTCTTTAAAGACGTTGGAGTTGCGAGCTTGATTGCTGGCCACACGGGCGCCGACTACTCGGGAGGCCGAGCTCCCTCGAATTTTCCCGAGCCCACCCCGGGGCTGCCGAAGCGCCCCTCCCCACCTTCCCGGCATCCCAATTTTTCTCTTCCAGGCTTCTGCGGTTGCCCACATCAGAAGTTTCTTTTATACTGTCCCTAGCATCGTATTCGCTAAATCTTTCAATTGACGAAATGTTTCTTATAGTACCGTTGAAGGGCTGGGCAAAGATTATTTCCAATGGTATCATGATACGACAAAAGATACTCGGGCAGCAAGTATTTGAGGTACAGATACAAGATACTAGCGCAGTTATTTTATCGGCTGCCATACTTTCTATTTTTATGTTAAATATTTCGATACATTCGCAGTTTTTAATATAGGTCTATATAATGTAGTAGCGAACACATATGCTTAAAATGTTTGCTTGAAGATTTAATAACTCCACGAACATTGCTTCATTTGAATGAAATATCTGTTATATAGTATCTCACAATTTCTTGCTCAAAGGATAATAATTTCATTCCGAAACAATTTATTTGGGTGGCTTTAGCTGCTCAACATTGCTGCTCAACACCGCTGCGCTGTCAGCGGTATTTTGGCCTAGCCAAGCCCGTTTCGCGCGGCAGATCAAGAGCCGTGCTGCGCATGCGCAAGGATCAGTGATGTCACACGGCTTGCGCACCGGAGCTACCGGAGCCGGTACCTCTCGCGCACTCCGCCGCCGCCGCGCGCGACTCACCGCCGCCGGTCTGCGCATTCCAGAGGAGTGACGTCGTAGCCGTGGTAGACGCACTGGCGCCGGCGCGCGCTCGCGGTGCAGTCGGCGTCTGGCACTGCGCTGGAGCCGCTGCGCATCTGACTGGCGTTTGCCAGTGTGGTATAGCCATGGAGAAGGAGAGCGCAAATGCTGCTCAACAGCGCAGAAGAACGGAGAAGCTTGACTCATCGGATCCCGAAGTAGTTGCCTGGCAATTAGCGGTTGAGCGTAGGAGGAATGAACAGAAGAAGGCTATATATATGTGCCACATAATACGTATACCGCGTGTGTGTCATTGGAACAGCAGTAAGCATGACAATCAAGCTAATCCTTGACAATCTAGACAACCAGGAAAGCTAAGAATAATCAGCTGAACCTTTGCTAACGCTACGTATATCCTGGCATAGCCGAGCTAAGCCACTGTTTCTTTTTTGCAAGTGATGGGAGTCGTTGCTGTGCTTGCCAACCAGCTACCATCGTTACATTTTTCAAGAGCGGAAGACGTGCTTAGAGGCAGAGTCGACTGCAATATTTTGTTGCTGCACAAAAATATGTAGATTTTCGGCGTGATCATAATAATGGAAAAACAAAAATTAAAGTTTTCAGAAGTTTTTTAGAGTACATAGATAAAATCGTAGCAAATAAATTCTGAAACGTCATTTACAACTTTTTCGTGTCTTAAGGCTGAGGACAACTGAGTACTGGTTTCCATTATTTTTCTTCGTTATATATTTAAGTGAGTTGAATATTCTGCCATAAGGTATTGCACAATTAGCCCAATTAATTAAATTGAGACTTTCAAGTGTCCATTGTTCTTAGACAAATGCTTTAAGTCTACGCGGATGCTGCAAAATTTCTCAACATTGGCGAGGGGGATGTGAAAAACAAAACAAAAATACAGTAAATGCCTCAGTAAATTTTCATTTTGAGTGCTATTTCCACCCGTTAAGTGGCTCGACCCTCGTGTTCGCAGCCTTGTATGTGTTTTTTTTGTTGGACTAGGTGTGTTGTCTGCGAATTTACGTGAATAAACAAGCAGGTCACATTTCAATCTGACGGAGAAAAAAAACAAAGAAAGCCTACGTTGTAGAAGCACTGTACTGAAACGCAAGTAGACAGAGTCCAAATTTGCATATATTTCGTAAAAAGGATGCCTAAATTGTCGATTGAAAAACTGGCATCACTAAAATGAAGCTGAATAAAGCAATAAAAGCGGCATGTTCCCTGTGAAAAAATGATGAGCGTTAGCCTTGTGGGTCACCGATTTCTGTTTAAAGAAAAAAAAAGCTTCGCGTCGCCGTGTATTATGGTATTCCTGAAATCCAGTAAACAGCGTATTTAAATTTAGATTCGCGCCAAAATTATTCGCTTGAGTTCCATTACTGTAGGTACATCCGAATGACTATATGAGATTCAAAAGTGAGATGAAATGGCTGGCCGCGGCGTGTACGGGAGTGTGCACCTATGCCTTCGCTATATTATGTTGCCACACACTTTAAAGCACGAGCATGGTAATCAACCGATGTGCTTTTCTACAGCTTCATCCCTAATTGTAAACCGGGGTTCTGCCACTCTCGGTGATTATTGCCAGCCTGATCCCTCCCTATTTTGCTAACTGTCGATTGTATAGTTTGTTTTCATACCAAATATTCACATAATAATCGATACATGTTCGGCTAGTAATGAAATGTTTATTTCTCTCACAGGTAACTTAACAAGTAACCAGCAAGAAGGGATGCAGGGCAAAAAGCTGCTTTGATGCAGGTTGAAGACCGCCCGGCGGCCTTTGATCACATGACAGTATCTTCACAATAGTCGTGAAATCGAGCTAGCTTCGTATAGGCAAAAAGGCTAATGGGTCGAACAGAACCGGGCATGCCAACGTATGGTGCTTTCGGGCTTGAGCCTGGCCTGGGCCTGAAAAATCGGCCCTTGCAGTGCTCTACTGCAGATAGTCTGATGAGCAGATTCTCATAAGATTATGAAATATTGAGTAGAACAGCTTAAGACGTAACCTGCTTCCCTGTTCAAGCAAAAGGATCCAGTCAAGTTCTTTTTCCTCTTACACTTAGAAAGCGGTTGTATATCACCAGGACGAACAGTGTCGCGATGGATTGGACTTTTTCTAGTGCATTAATATGCAAAACAAATTATTGTGCTTTGCGTGCCAAAACCACGATCTGATTAGAGGCACGCCGTAGTGGGGGACTCCGGAATAATTTATATCCCTGGTGTTTTTTAACGTTCACCCTCTGCTGCATTGATATGCACATAAGAAAGCGGATCCTAGACAGAGAATGCCTACACCAATATTGGTAAAGCTTGTTTTATACGCTGTTCTTTCACGCTAATGGATACGTGTTTTAAACCTTGTTGCAAGAACTGACGGGCACGCCCGGCATTTCTAACTACGGTATTAACATGTTATGACCAAGAGCCATCCTCTGACAGCATAAGACCTCAATATTTCGCTGATGAATTATTTTTTATTTCTTGGCCACTTAACAAATACTTATATCTGATTTTGTTATATTTTTCTACTGAAGCGAATGTCTACATAATTATTTATGCTTAGGTACATGCTATTGGTGACGCACCATTTTTATACGTGCTTCAAGTCGGCCGCGAATAAAAACAATGCCGCTTTAGATGCCCTTGCACACAGTGCAGAATCATCCAGAAAAATTGTATCCCGCTTCAATAACATCACACACATTGTTAATAAAAACAAAACAAGAAATTAGGCAGAGACATTTAAAATTGCTTACGTGTGTGAAAGCGACATAGTCCCTTTGGTGAAATGTTTTTTCCGCCCGCGTCCGTGCAAGTTCTATCGACGCCTCCCAAATGAAAACGCGCCAAGCGTTTGAACCCACTCGCTTGCCCACGAGTTCATATCTCGAAGGACCACCCATTGGCTGCGCCGTCATGTGCCTAACGACGCATGCCTATTTATTTACAAATACTGCAATCCTGTTACGGGATTTTTGCAGGCTGGTGATACAACATTATGACAGGATTAGCAGGGAAACAAAAGAAAATTGCCTGTACACATACTAGTTAAAAGACAATACAGATATCATGAAATAAAAGATACGCTTCGAGTACAACTGAACACTTGCATATACTGCAAGTGCAAATGTAACAGAGCGAAAAGAAAAATAAGGAAATTACACAATATGGGACATAAACAAATTCAAGGATGGCTGCAACACGACATCGTTGGACAGCTGATTCCATTCAGTCACGACCCTGGAAAAAAATGAGTATTTAAAAGCAGTTTTTGCGGCTAGTGAAGGGGGGTAGTTCTTAGTGCATGCCGTTGTCTTGTAGCATAACCCGATGAAAAGGAAATAAGCTCGGAAATATCTACGCTGTAGTATCCCTTGATGAGCTGAAACAAAATTTTTAATGTGAGAACACGATTCCTTTGGGTCAGAGTTGGCAGATTGGCTCTGTTTAGCAAGGCTGTCATCGACGTGCGCCCAAAGCTGTTATATATACATATACATATTGCCACGCGCCTTCAAAGGGGGCTAACGACGTTTATTTATGAGCAGCTGGCCTCTGGAGAAAATGGCGGCGAGAGCTAACCATCGAGCGGGGCGGTTAGCACGCGCACTTCTTTCTTCTTGCGCCTCTGCGCTTGCCCTATTCCCACTACTACAGGTGACATTTCCCCCCTTCCTCGGAAAGAGCATCGCCTCGATGCTCAAGAAGTGGTGTGGGAAAGGAAAAAAAAAGAAAACACGCTCAATGAAAATGCTCGCGCACAGAGCACAGTGATAGCTACAGCAGCGTAGCTAGAAACAGTTCTCTACGTCTCTAGAAACCTAGAGGTAAGCGCATGAGGTGCAAATGGGAGCGTAAAAATCACGAGCGCGCAACGTAGGGCTTCATGCGTACGACGTGAACGACGTCAGGGCTAGGTGGTTGTCTACGCCGTGTTTGCGCCGCACTGTCTGGAACGACTTCATAGTTCACGTCACTAATGCGGCGCAGCACTTTGTATGGGCCAAAATACCAGCTGAGCAAGTTTTCACGAAGGCCACGGCGGCGAACAGGGGTCCACACCAACACTTGGTCTCCGGGACTGTAGCGCACTTGCCGGTGACAGATGTTATAGCGCCGTGCATCTGAGACTTGCTGCTCACCGATGTGCAGCCGCGCGAGCTGGCGAGCCTCCTCAGCGCGCTGAGGAAACTCTTCGGCGTCAGTAGTTAGGTGCTCGGCGTCGTGGCACGGAAGCATAGCGTCCAGCATCGTCTGTACTCGCGGCCGTAGACGAGGCGAAATGGTGTGAAGCGCGTTGTTTCTTGTACGGCGGTATTATACGCGAAGGTCACATAAGGCAGGATACGATCCCATGTTTTGTGCTGGACGTCGATGTACATAGACATCATGTCTGTGATGGTCCTGTTTAGTCGCTCCGTAAGGCCGTTGGACTGCGGATGGTAAGCGGTCGTCTTTCGATGCCTGGTGTTGCTTAGTTGAAAAATTTCGTCCATGAGCTGTGCCGTGAACGCCGTTCCTCTGTCTGTGATAACAATGGATGGGGCACCATTGCGCAAGACAATGTGACACATGAAGAACTGCGCTACCTCACAAGCCGTGGCTCGTGGGAGCGCCTCTGTCTCAGCATAGCGGGTTAAATAGTCAGTGGCGACAATCACCCACTTGTTGCCGTCGGTTGATAGAGGAAACGGCCCAAGAATGTCCAAGCCGACTTGGTTGAATTGCTTATGAGGTGGTTCGATGGGTTGCAATAACCCGGTGGGCTTCAGGGGTGGTGACTTTCGCCGCTGACATTCACGACAGCCTTTAACATACTGTTTGACGCTTGCCGACAGCCCGGGCCAGTAATACATCTCGCGCACTCTAGCAAGCGTTCGTGAGGAGCCATGGTGGCCAGATGTAGGCTCGTTGTGGCAAGCGAAAAGAATATCGTCCCGCAAGTCTTTGGGGACTACTAGGAGGTAGGCTCGGTCATTCGGGCGGGCGTTCTTCTTGTACAGCACATTGTCTCGTAGACAGAAGGACGTCAAGACGCGACGTAGATGGTGTGGTATGGTTGTTTGACGGCCCTCTAAGTGGTCGATTAGAGGTCGAATTTCAGCGTCGTCACGCTGCCATCTGACCAAGTCCGACGTAGTAAGGGCGCCCAGGAAGCCGTCGTCGTCCTCTGACCGTCGACTGACAGATTCGGCGGGAGCACGCGACAACGTGTCGGCGTCTTCGTGCTTGCGGCCAGACTTATAAACTATAGTGACGTCAAATTCTTGTAGCCGCAAGCTCCACCGTGCCAGTCGTCATGAAGGATCGCGTATGTTCGCCAACCAACATAGAGCATGGTGGTCTGTCACCACTTTGAAGGGGCGGCTGTAGAGATAAGGGCGAAACTTCGTGATCGACCAGACGACCGCGAGACACTCTTTTTCCGCTCGCTGTCCCGCCTCGGCACGGGACAGCGAGCGGCTAGCATAAGCAATTACTCTTTCAATGCCGTCTTGACGTTGGACGAGTACTGCGCCAAGGCCGATGTTACTGGCGTCAGTATGCACCTCGGTGTCAGCCTCTTCGTCGAAATGTGCCAGGCGAGTCAGGGGTTCGCATGCAGTCATCAAATGACTGCATGCGTTGTCGTAGGTCAGCGAAGGCCGTCTGTTGCTCATGCGTGCAGGTAAATGGCGTGTCATCCCTTGTAAGGCGAGTCAGGGGTTCCGCAATCTTCGAGAAGTTGTCGATGAAGCGGCGATAATACGCACACAAGCCCAGGATGCGTCGGACGGCCTTCTTGTCGGCAGGAGGAGGAAAAGCTGCTACAGCGGCAAGTTTGTCGGGATCGGGTCGAACTCCTTTGGCGCTGACGACGTGTCCAAGAAACTTGAGCTCTTCATAACCGAAGTGGCACTTTTCTGGTTTAAGCGTGAGATCAGCTGATTGGAGCGCTTCTAGCACATGCCGCAGGCGATGAAGATGTTGCTCAAATGTTTCAGAAAAGACAACTTCGTCGTCAAGATACACAAGGCAAGTCTGCCACTTCAATCCAGCGAGGACAGTATCCATCATTCGCTGGAAAGTAGCTGGGGCTGAACACAAACCGAAAGGGAGCACTCGAAATTCGTAAAGGCCGTCGGGGGTCACAAAGGCAGTCTTCTCGCGGTCTCGTTCGTCTATCTCGATCTGCCAGTATCCACTTTTCAAGTCGAGTGACGAAAAGTACTGGGCACGCCGCGGTCGATCTAACGAGTCGTCGATACGTGGCAGTGGGTACACGTCCTTTTTAGTTACGTTGTTGAGCTTCCGGTAGTCGACGCAAAAGCGTAGCGTTCCGTCTTTCTTTTTGACAAGAACGACCGGAGACGACCATGAGCTGTTGGAAGGTTCGATCACGCCATCTTCAAGCATCTCTTGTACTTGCGTACGAATAGCTTCGCGCTCCTTTGCCGACACGCGGTAGGGCTGCTGGCGTATCGGGCGTGCGTCGTCGCATGTGATGATCCTGTGCCTAGTGACTGAAGTCTGGCGCACCTTAGACGAGCTTGCGAAGCATGCCCTGAATTCAAGCAAGAGCTCGTGCAGTGCTGCCTGTTTGTCTTGAGACAACTCTGAATTAATGTCGACGTTGCCCAGTGCCTTGTCAGCCATCCTCACTGGTTCAGGGGCAAAACATTCAGCAACGTGTTCTATTTCTTCGGCAAACGCTATCGAAGTACCGCGGAAAAGGTGTCGATGCTCGTTACTAAAGTTGGTGACTAGTAACTTATATCGGCCAGAGTGGCAAGATGGGCTTGTTGGTTGATCATGAAGGCTGTATATCAGCGCTTAGTAAGGACGAGGACAAAGAAGGAGACGAACGGACACACATGCACCTTTATATCGGCCATCACGAAGCTGTAGCACACTTCTGGCCGCACAAACACCTTGCGTCAGTAGATACGCTAAGTTACTTTCTGCGACCACTCCACCTTCGCGCAATCCACCGCACATCACTTCGACTAGAACACTGGCTCGTGGAGGAAGCGTAACACTTTCGGCGGAAACACGTAGCGCGTCGTCACGTCGTTTGTCGGCGTTTGTGTCGATTGCTTGGTCGGCTGAGAACGTGGCTACACCTCCACGTAAGTCAATAACAGCGCCGTATTCCTGCAGGAAGTCAACTCCGAGAATGACGTCGCGGGAGCATTCGCGTAGGACAAGGCAATTAGCCACGACTGTCGATCCTCGAATCCGAACTCTTGTCGTGCAGGTTCCCAGTGGAGTAACGACGTGACCACCAGCCGTACGAATCTGCGAACCATGCCAAGGTGTAATTACTTTCTTCAGAAACGTCGCCATCTTCCCGCTTAATATAGAATAGTCCGCTCCGGTATCCACTAAAGCGCTAACCGCATAACTGTCAATCACCACAGGTAAGTCGAGCGAAAGCCGGTCATTCCGTTCAGCTGCAGTTGATGTCGGTCCGCTACCCTTCGTTACTCGCGTCGATCGGAGGTCTTCAGCGCGTCGACTGCCAGCGGCCTCACCCCCAAAGGTCGCTGGAGTTAGTTTTCCCGGCGGGGACTTGGCGACCGTCTGCTAGAATATATACCGCTGAGGCGATGGTGAAAATCGCCTTGGCGACGGCGAGCGCGACTGCCGCCCGGTAGGCGGTGGCATGCGTTGTTGAGCCAGATAATCTTCAATATCCCGAGGTCGTTGGCCCAGTCGGGGTGGTGGCGAGTAGGCGGAAAAGCCCCGCAACCCAAGGCGTCGGTATGGGCACTGGCGGTACAAATGATCTGCCTCACCACAGTGGAAGCACAGAGGACGGCGATCCGGAGTGCGCCAAACATCTGACTTCCGAGGGGACATGCGTCGATCGTCGGCTTAATGTACTGGTTGCTCCTGCGGAAGCACAACCGGAGGAGCGGCATGGTGAAACGGTGGAGGCGTGCGTCGTTCCTCGATGTACGGCACCGGTTGGGCTGGTGGAAGTGCAACCGGATGAACGGCCTGGACAAACAGCGGCGGGGACGAAGCAGGCTGTCTCAACACTTCTGCGTAGGTCGCACGGTGGTGTACAGAAGGTACAGGCGCGGTGTTAGCAAAAGGAAAGTTGGACCGGAGCGCTTGGTTCACTTCATCTTTTACAACACTCGCAATGGAGCTCACCGTGGCTTGTGGCGTGCCATAAACCTTCATTATTTCTTCGCGCACAACGGTGCGGATGAGTTCGCGAAGGTTGCCATTATTGTTTCCAATGGCCGTCAAAATGTCTGTACTCGCGTTCACTTGCCGATCATAAAAGTTCGAGCGATGCTGAAGCATCTTTTCCATACTTACAGCCTCGGCTAAAAATTCGGCGACAGTCTTAGGAGGATTGCGCACCAGACCAGCGAAGAGCTGCTCCTTCACCCCTCGCATCAGGTGACGCAGCTTCTTGTCCTCGGTCATTCCAGGGTCTGCTCGTCTGAAGAGGCGCGTCATATCTTCGACGAACGCAGTAACGCTTTCGTTGGGAAGCTGGACTCGGGCCTGGATTGCTCGTTCGGCTCGTTCGCGGCGATCGGGACTGGCGTAGGTGTCTAGTAGCTGACGACGGAAGTCGCGCCACGATGTCATTTGCTCCTCACGGTTTTGAAACCATGTGCGCGCGCCATCCTCCAGGCAAAAGTAGACATTCCTACGTTTAGTCGCGTCATCCCATTCGTTGCATTCGGCCACGCGCTCGAAGTCGGTCATCCAGTCTTCGACGTCTTCGAAGACGTCGCCATGGAACGACTTCGGCACCAGTGGATTTTGAAGCGTATACCGATTCGTCACTGCACGTTCCATACCGGTTGGGGTAGTCTGAAGCAGTGCGGTGTCTTCAGTATCTTCAGGAGGCAGTCCCCGGATCGAGCCGTGAGATCAGCTGATTGGAGCGCTTCTAGCACATGCCGCAGGCGATGAAGATGTTGCTCAAATGTTTCAGAAAAGACAACTTCGTCGTCAAGATACACAAGGCAAGTCTGCCACTTCAATCCAGCGAGGACAGTATCCATCATTCGCTGGAAAGTAGCTGGGGCTGAACACAAACCGAAAGGGAGCACTCGAAATTCGTAAAGGCCGTCGGGGGTCAGGAGGCTGTCTTCAGGAGGCAGTCCCCGGATCCTGCGGCTGGTCCGATGGACGGGAGTATCGACTAACACAGGGCTGGTGCTTCCGCTCCCAGGAGGAGTCTTCGGCATGAGTGAGAAGTACCCAGCACCTCCACCACTTTGCCACGCGCCTTCAAAGGGGGCTAACGACGTTTATTTATGAGCAGCTGGGCTCTGGAGAAAATGGCGGCGAGAGCTAACCATCGAGCGGGGCGGTTAGCACGCGCACTTCTTTCTTCTTGCGCCTCTGCGCTTGCCCTATTCCCACTACTACAGGTGACAATATATATATATATATCGAACCGCCCGCTTTTGAATACCTTCTGCTTTATCAATGTCTTTTTCAGTGAAAGGATACCAAATTATAGATGCGTAATCTAAAAGCGGCAGCACAATTGCGTTAAATGCAAGAAGGCGAATCTCAGGTGTTGTCAGTCTCAAAGCCCGCCTGAGAAAGAAAAACTTTTGATTGGCAGAATTGCACACAGTGTTGATGTGTTTGTTCCATCTAAGATCTTTAGAAATCCACATACCAAGATATTTTATGTTCTCAACCTCAGACAGCAAGACATTACACGCCGAGTACTGGAAGTGCAGATTGCTACGCTTGCACGAAATTTTCATAAATACAGTTTTGTCAAAATTGATAGCCATTTGCCAATCACTACACTATTTCACAACTTTTTCAAAGGCTTCATTTAGTCCTAGTTGGTCACTGACGCTATCTATTTCTGGATACATTACACAATCATCCGCATACAGTCTAATTTTCACGGGAATGTCATTAACGATATTATTAATAAAAACAAGAAACAAAATTGGTCCAAGCACCGGACCCTGTGGAACGCCAGACTCAACGGGAAGCCTACGAGAGGCATGGTTTTTAAATGAAAGATATTGATGTCGGTTTGAAAGATATGCAGATAGCCAAGTAACAATTTTGGCATTACCCAGAGTAACATCTAGTTTGTGGAGTAGCTTTTTGTGGGAAACCTTGTCAAAAGCTTTTGGAAAGTCCACGAATATTGCATCAACCTGCTTACCTAAATTTATTGCCTTAGCGAAATCGTGTACCGTAGTTACCAATTGTGTGAATGTAGAAAAACCGTTTCTGAAGCTATGCTGATGGCATGATAGTATTTTATTATTTGAAAGGAACTCAGTATTTTAGTTATGTATTATATGCTCCAGACGTTTGCATGATGTTGGAATCAACGAAATAGGACGATAGTTCAATACGTGCTGTTTATTACCATTTTTGAAGATAGGTTTCACTGCTGCCGTTCTCTAGTCGATTGGAATCTCGCCTTCATTTAGTGATTTAGAAAACAGTACACTCAGATATTTAGAGACCCATGGCGCATAACGCTTTAAGAATTCATATGACAAAGCATCAGGACTGGGTGGTTTCTTAATATCAAGGTTAAGGAGCATGCTAAATGTTGCATTGTCGTTAATAGTAACGTCAGACATATGGGGGTATGAAGCATGAAAGTATGGCAATGAACCATTGTCATGTGTAAACACAGATCTAAAGTGTAAGTTAAATGAATCTGCTATTACTGCACTATCATCACTCAGAACATCATTTACGACGAAAGTATCATTAATTTGCTTACTGGGAGAAATCAGCCTCCAGAACTTTTCAGGGGATGTTGAAATAAATTTGGGAAGTTTCTCCCCAAAGTAGCGTTGCTTGTCTGATGAAACTTTCATTTGTAGCTCGGAAGAGAGTTCGAAATTTTTAGTAAGCAAAGCGTCCAAGTCTCTTGTGGTACCTCTTTTGTCTTCAGGCGCTTTAACCGTCTTTTTAATTGCAATGTGTCCCGTGAAATCTAAGGAGATTTCCCTTTTCTTTTCTTTAGCATGCAAGGAACAAAGTGCTTTATGCAATCATTTAGAAGATCTTTAAATTGATTCCACAATGTACGTATGTCTGCGCTGCTGTCCTGGAACGAGTCAAAACTTAACGAAAGCATGTCCAATATGGCGACATCATCTGCGCGCGAGAAGTTGAGCACGGAAATGACATCAACAGACTTGTTCACAGAGACGTCCGAAAAGGTCAACAACACAGCAGCGTGATCGGAAATTCCAGGCAGTACTTCGCACTCTGCTTGCCCCGTAATAGATCCACTTAAGAAAAACAGATCAAGGATGGAGCAGCAGTTACCTATAGTATTCTAGTGAAACTGTCACCTACTTGCCGCAGCTCAAAAGAAAAAAAATCATATCAAACAACCCTTCTTGTAGCTTGTCATTAGAAACATTTAGTGTGAAGGTTGACCAATGTACGTTTGGCATATTGAAGTCTCCGCCCAGAATTAATTGATCACCAGGCTTCACATGAGCAATCAGGTAACTTTGCTAATGAGCAAAGAAATCAAGAGTGGAATTTGGTGGTCGGTAAAGCGCTCCCAATACATACCTAATTGCGCCATGATAAGCTTTACAGAATATTCCCTCGATGTTCGGTATATCTGGCATTCTCAAAATTTTTAAACGCGCCTTGAACAGTAAAGCAACACCTCCGCCTTTGCTACCTCGATCTTTCCTGTGCACATTGTACCCACGAGGAACAAATTCTTTGTCTTTTATAGAACCACTTAGGCATGTTTCCGTGAGAATAATAATTTCAGGGTTATGAGTCACCAATATTCCCTCAAGTTCTGTGACTTTGATAACAACGCTCCGGCAGTTCACGTTAAGTATATTGACCTCCTGAGGCTTTGGTACAAAACGTCTCTTTTGATTTTTCTTTCGTTGGACACGTGCACCTTTCTTTTCATCCCAGTCAAAGATAACCCCGTCTATGCTCAGTGTATTGTGCACAAGTTTGACTTTCGAGCCATTATTTCTTTCTAGAGTAGAACTGTTCCAAAGCTTCCTTCAAATTTCTCGAACTCTACGCGAGAAATCTTGCAATATTGAAACAGCCGTACCCTTCAATTTGAATGCAGCCTTCAAAATTGTCATTTTTTTCACGATAATCGAGCAACCTAAGCATGACCGGTCGTGCATGGCTAGCATGTTTGTTTCCAATTCTATGGCATCTTTCTATATTTGCCAAAGAAATACCCAATTTACTGTGGAACAAATATTTTACTCTCTCTTCAAGATCCTGAAAAGATTCATTGCGTGGTTCGTCGAGACCGTAAATGTCCAAGTTGTTTCTTCGACTACGATTTTCTAGGTCATCTAGTTTTTCAACAAAGGAGGCTAGAACCGCTCTAACCGTAGACATCTCAGTCTCTATATCCTGGACCCGCTTAATAACTACACTTAAGTTGCTAAGTTGGCGCTCTAAACCATCAACACGATCAGTTATTGAACTAACTTGCTTGCCAATCTCTTTCTGAGATGCCTGTACATCTTGCATAGCTGTTTTCAATGAATTTTGACCGGCAAGACGTCCCATCAATATTTCCTTCTCGGTAGGACCAGGGTTGGCCTCAACGTCGCCACAAAGCAAAATATATACAGGAATATTTTTAAGTCGAGCAAGAAGGCATTCAAGACACAGTGGGCAAGGCAGCAGCAGTAAAACCCTATTATCGTTTCGATAGCAGGCGGTCGGCAAATATCTACTGACCTGGGATAGGTAGAAAAATGGGTTCCTGAGTGTGACTTGGCAGCAGTAGCGAAGATTTTGGAGACAAGCCTTTGTTTGCACTTACTGCAGATTGTCACCGTCCCTGCTGCACTCTCAGCGCCGTGTCAGCATCGCCCCGACTGCCACGTGCCTAACGGAGGACGACTTTCCAAGCTCCAGGTACAAGGCGGCGCTGCTGTCAGCGAGATAACACGATCTGCGGTGTTGGTGCCCTCCACGTCACATCGGCCCGGACTACTTAAAGGCGTCGATTCTGGGAGCCAATCTCACTTGGCAGCAGTAGCGACGATTTTGGAGACAAGCCTAAACCCTTGTTTGCACTTGCTGCAGGTTAATGCCCAACTTTTGTTTCTCACGAGTGGAACTGGTCTGCTTAAAGTCGCTGCTGCTGCCAAGCTTTCATTTCCAAGCTATCATTGCTATTTTCGGTGTGTTTTCCCTTCATTCTTACCAATTGTGGTATCGTGTATGCACGTTTCTTTTTTCCTGTTTATTCTGGTTTTGTACTAAGGCTCAATGGCGAAGGATGTCGGGCGTGTCAGAGAAGAAATGAAAAATGCCTTTGCTAAGCTTAAGAAAGATCTCCGGGAATTTAAATCTTCAAAAGAGTCACTAGAGAGAGAGTTGAGAATGGAAATCCGTGAGCTTAAAACTGAACAAAAAAACGTCACCCAAAGCCTCGAATTTGCCCATGGAACAATCATGGACCTGAAACTTAAGTTAGAAAACGAGAAGCAAAAAACGGACAGCTCAGAAAGGAAAATTAGGCTCTAAATGCCAAGTGCATAGCGTTGGAGGGTACTGTAGAGGAGGTAAATAATCGTTCAGCAAATGCAGAGCAGTATTCAAGGAACTGCACTCTTGAAATAAAGGGCGTCGAAAAACAAGCAATCGAAAGCGTTCCGGACATCCTATCCAAAATAGGTAGCGTCATTAACGAAACGATAACTGCAAGTGATATCGAAATCTGCCACCGCGTGCCGACTCGGAACAGTGACAATATGAGCATTGTAATTCAATTCAGGTCGCCTGCGAAGTGATATGCAGCCCTAAAAAGCGCAAGGAAGACTAGGTTCACTAATGCTGACATTGGACTTCTCGGCCGGAACCCAATTTATGTGAATGAGCATCTCTGCCCAGCACAAAAAAGGCTTCTCGGAAGGCCATTAAAAAGAAACATGAACAAAAGTGGAAGTCTGTGTGGACTTCCAACGTCAAGATCCTGGCAAAACAAACTGATGACTCAGAAGTTGTGTACATTAACAAGGAGAAGGATCTTGCTAGGATATGCAATACACCTACGTCGGAGTAGCAGCACGTAGTAGTATTTTTTTGGCAATATAAATTACTGCGAGTTTTCCCTCCCAGAATCAATTCAACAGAAGCAGCTCTCTCACAAATCTGTTCTGCATTTTAACGCCCGCGCAGCATCAAACAAAGAAGAATCAATTGTAAATTTTCTTAATCAATTTTCTTTTAAATTTAGGACTATAATGCTCACCGAGACTTGGTACTATGATGGTTGCATTATGCTCCGCCTTGATGGTTATAAGAATTTCTGCACGAATCGCGGTAAGGTTAAACCTTACTGTCCCGACGTGGGAGCCGCCTGCATCATCCTAAGGGTTGATCTTCAGGACCTGAATAAAGTTTATCATACCATACCATACGAATCGCTCAAATCGTAGAGGAGGCGGAGTTTCAATCTATGTCGATGCTGATGTTCAGTGTGTACCTGTTACTGATTTTTGTAAATCAACTGATGCTTATGAATGTCTAACTTTAAGAAGCAACCTCGAAATAATATGCTTCATTTACCGTCCACCAAACGGCGATATTAGGGTTTTCTTTAATTTTGTTGAAATGCTTTTAGAATATGTTCATGCAAACTATTTCCACCTAGCATGTACTGGCGATTTCAATATTAACATCTTAGAGCAGAACACAACCGTGGTAGATTTCCCGACCAAACTTCTTTCCACTGGTTTCACTTACCATATTGAGACAGCAACACCTGTCACCTTGACTACATCAACTGCACTAGACTAAATCATTACAAATTCTGAAACAGTCGTAACAGTCATGAAAGAGTCTCGGTTGATCTGCCTTTTCTAAATCCATATAAAGCATCCGATAATATTTTTTGTCTTTTGAAAAAAATTGTTGCTCTAATTAATATAATTTTTTCAAGTCCTTTTGAAAAAAATATCGCACCGAATATTAGCGACCATTGCCCTGTTTTCATGTTCTACCAGCTACCGGAAGGTCACAAATGCGCAGCTCAATCAATTTTTACCGTCCAATACATATCAGATAGCGCCCTCGAGTCCTTCCAATGCGATATAGCTACACACGACTGGTCGTCGGTCCTCACGAAAATAAAAAAAAACGCAGACGACGCCTACTCTGAGTTTATCAATATTTTTGTGAACTTGTAGGCTAAACACTTTCCTTTGAAATCGTTTAGGCCATCTAAAAAGACAAGAAAGCCGTGGGTAACATGCCTCAATGATAAAAAGCAAAAATAACCGTTATCCTGCGTACGCGAACGTTAGATGCACTCAAGACTTTTAAGAAAGCGCGAAACAAATTGAACGCAGAATTTCGCCGATCCAAAAAAGCATATTGCGACCAAAGTTTTTTTGGAATAGCTTTAAAAGGTCCTGAAAGCGCATGGAAAACAATAAATGACGTATTGGTCGGGGGGCTCCAAAACTGCCACTAAATCAAATCACATGTAACAACACAGTGCTGAGTGGCCAAGCAATGGCAGAATATTTCAACCATCACTTCATCAATATTGCCACAGCACAGAACACTTCCATAGGTAAAGTAAGCTTAGCTAGCCGTTCTGTTGAAAGTGTATTCCTTGAACCAACAAATGAGCTAGAAGTACAAGCGACAATTATGAACTTGAAAAACAGCAAGGCATTAGATGCACACAATATTCAAATAAAACCTGCAAAGTATGTACTGCGTCTTCTCCTTCCCGTACTGGTTCACATATTTAACCTAGTCTTGGAAAGTGGGACGTTCTCTAGCGCGATGAAAAAGAGCAAGGTATACTGTACAAAGGCGGTGATAGAAATAAAGTAGATAACTACAGACCAATCAGCGTTATTTCCGTTTTTTCAAAAGAACTTGAAAAAATTATATTAATTAGAGCAACAAATTTTTTCGAAAGACAAAAACATTATCGGATGCTTTATATGGATTTAGAGAAGGCAGATCAACCGAGACCGCATTATTAACCATAAAGGAACATATACTACGCAGTATAGATAAAAACTACTATACTCTAGGTCTTTTCATTGATTTCACAAAAGCATTCGATTGTGTAAACCATATTATTTTATTAGAAAAGCTTTCACTATACGGGATACGCGGTAACGCTCTTGAACTGTTTAAAACCTATTTGACGAACAGAAGTCAGACAGTATTGACACGTACACATGTTTATCTTTCACCGGTAGCCGCTTTTGAGGTCCATCGACGAAAAATACTTTGCGTTGTATAGTCGATCCAAGGCGTCGTCAATCCGTGGAAGGGGGTATACGTCCTTCTTCGTGACCTTGTTGAGGCGACGATAATCGACGCAGAAACGTAGGGTTCCATCCTTCTTCTTCACTAACACCACGGGGGACGCCCACGGACTCTTGGACGGCTGGATGATGTCGTCGCGTAGCATTTCGTCGACTTGTTGCCTTATGGCCTCGCGTTCGCGTGCCGAAACTCGGTACGGGCTCTGACGCAGTGGGCGGACATTTTCGTCGGTTATGATTCGGTGCTTGGCGACAGGGGTTTGTCGAACTTTTGACGACGACGAGAAGCAATCCTTGTATTGCAGGAGCAGAGCTTTTAGTTGTTCTTTCTTATGCCTGGGAAGGTTCTGGTGGAGGTGCTAGTGCGTTCATGCAGCGAACGCCCCCGCAAAGCCGCGATCCAAGCCCTAAACCGGAGGACAACGCCAACGTCACCAAGGACCAGCGAGCTAGCCGTAGGCAGCAAGGACTTCTGCCGGAGTACGGACTTCTTCCCGAGAAGAGCACAGCGATCAAGGCCAAGTCAAAGACCCTAATGGCAGCCCCAGCGTCCCCCATCCTGCTGCAACAACCTCGGGAGCCACCGACCTTCCGTGGATCTTCGGCTGAAGACCCTGAAACCTGGCTGGAGACATACGAGCGGACCGCGACGTTCAACAAATGGAGTGACGACGACAAGCTGCGCCATGTCTATTTTTCGTTGGATGACGCTGCTCGGACCTGGTTTGAGAACAGGGAGACCACCCTGGTTACGTGGGACCTTTTTCGTGAAAACTTCGTGAGAACCTTCACGAGTGTCGTACGAAAGGAGAGGGCAGAGGTTCTCTTAGAAACCAGAGTGCAATTGCCCAACGAGAACATCGCTATCTTCACGGAGGAGATGACTCGCCTCTTCCGCCACGCCGACCCCGACATGTCTGAAGAAAAGAAAGTTCGGTTCTTGATGCGAGGTGTCAAAGACCAACTATTCGCCGGATTGATGCGCAACCCGCCCAAGACTGTCACCGAATTTCTTTTCGAGGCTACAACGATCGAGAAGACGCTTGAAATGCGCGTCAGGCAATACAACCGCCGTGCCCTGACCAACTACGCCGACGCTCAAGCGCCAGGCGCCGACGACCTGCGCGAGACCATCAGAGCGGTCGTTCGCGAGGAGCTGCATAAGCTATTTCCTAGGTCGCAGCCTCACGTGGCATCTATCGCCGACGTCATCAAAGACGAAGTTCAGCGCTCACTTGGAGTTCCCGATGTGCAGCCACAATCGCCGCAACCCCAGCCGGAAGCGCTGACCTACGCCGCCGTCGCCCGTCGTCAAGGCCCCCCTCCGCGCTCGCGCCAACTACCTCCTCGAGCCAACTACCTCCTCGTGGTACCCTCAGCATTGCGTCCAGAGGTTCTGCAAGCTCTCCATGACGACCCAACGGCTGGACACCTCGGTGTTTCCCGCACGCTCGCAAGGATACAAGAAAAATACTACTGGCCTCGCCTCTCTGCCGACGTCGCCCATTACGTAAGGACATGCCGAGACTGTCAGCGACGCAAAACACCGCCGACAAGGCCAGCCGGACTTCTACAGCCGATCGAGCCACCTCGCCGACCGTTCCAGCAGATTGGGATGGACTTACTGGGGCCTTTTCCGACGTCGACGTCCGGGAATAAATGGATCGTCGTAGCTACGGACTACCTCACCCGCTACGCCGAAACAAAAGCCTTGCCCAAAGGCAGTGCTGCCGAGGTAGCCCGATTCTTCGTTGAGAACATCCTCCTGCGTCACGGTGCCCCAGAAGTCCTCATCACCGACAGAGGTACTGCCTTTACGGCAGAACTAACTCAAGCCATCCTGCGATACAGCCACACAAGCCATCGCCGGACCACCGCCTACCACCCGCAGACGAATGGCCTCACCGAGCGCCTAAATAAGACCATCGCCGACATGCTGGCAATGTACGTCGACGTCGAACACAAGACGTGGGATGCCATCCTTCCGTACGTGACCTTCGCATACAACACGGCCGTGCAAGAAACGACGCACATGGCGCCGTTCAACCTGGTCTACGGAAGGAACCCGGCAACGACGCTTGACGCCATGCTACCGGACGTCACCAACGAAGAAAATCTCGACGTTGCCACCTATTTGCAGCGTGCCGAAGAAGGTCGACAGCTCGCCCGCCTGCGCATCAAGAACCAGCAGAGGACCGACAGCCGACACCACAACCTTCGACGACGCTACGTCGAGTACCAGCCCGGTGACCGTGTTTGGGTCTGGACTCCGATACGACGACGAGGACTTAGCGAGAAGCTGTTACGTCGCTATTTCGGACCATATAAGATCACCCGACGTATTGGCGCACTGGACTATGAGGTCGTGCCAGATGGCATTTCGCAATCACAGCGGCGCCGGGCACGACCTGAAGTCATCCACGTGGTGCGTCTTAAGCCTTTTTACGCCCGCTGACAAACTTAGGTACTTTGTTACTTTGTTATTGTTTTTTGTTATTTTGTTTATTACGCATGGTTTTGTTTTCGCTTTCGTGTTTGTTTGTAGCATCGGGACGATGCTTTTTAAGGGGAGGGTATTGACACGTACACATGTTTATCTTTCACCGGTAGCCGCTTTCAACATTGGCTGACAAATGTTAAACGTTATCGCTCGGCGCAGGACGCGCCTGCATTGGAAGCTTCTCGGACGTTATCAATGCTTCTATCCGTCGTCTGTGGTCACCGACGCCCATGTAATCTGATTGTATGAGCGACGCGAATTGTCTAGAACTTTCTGGAAGACACGCGGGCATCAGGGATTAATCTGGAACCTTCGATGACTCAGGTATAAAAGCCGACGCGTTTCGCCGCTGATCAGATTTTCGACGACCGCCGACTGTGTTCGCCGCTTTCGTTGTGCTTTGAGTGTACCTTGCTTTTGTGGGCACAGGTTCGCCCAATAAACAACCAGTTCCGTTGTACAGTTTTACGACTGTTTTCTTCAGCGTCACTACTACGTGACAGTATCAATAGGTTAAAACCAGTCTTCTTATCTCACAATTAAGACTGGTGCACTGCAAGGCAGCATTTTAGGCCCAATCTTATTTAATACATTCATAAATGACATTCCCGACATAGACACTTCACTTAACTTCGTTATTTACGCTGACGATAGCACTGTTTTATTTTCTGGTCCAGATGCAGTCGTTTTGGCAGGAAAATGCAGCATTTTTCTCGAGAAGTTGTTTTTACTGGTCCCAACAAAATAGACTTGCAGAGAATCCAACTTGAACCAAAATCATTGTGTTCCGCGCAAGAAACAAGCCATTGACGATCAATGACGCCGTTTATTATGCAGGGCAGGAAATCGAATTGTCTACGAACACAAAATACTGGGCGTCACTTTCGAGGCCTCTTTATCTTGGGATACACAAGTGAATGTAATCTGCAAAAAACTGCATCTCATGCATCTGGACTGATGGCACGTTGTCGCACAATTTTTCCGACATCTGTCAAAA
This sequence comes from Dermacentor silvarum, assembly GCF_013339745.2. Taxonomy (NCBI): domain Eukaryota; kingdom Metazoa; phylum Arthropoda; class Arachnida; order Ixodida; family Ixodidae; genus Dermacentor; species Dermacentor silvarum. The sequence goes on along the minus strand of NW_023606632.1, from coordinate 44,402 downwards.
TTCAAATATATCACGCACTCTTCCAGGCACATATCAACTACTACAGCCTAGTATGGCTAACAACTACTAAGATAAATAGTACGAAAATCCACTTATTACAAAAAAAGATAGTTCGATACATTGCAAACATTCCGTACTTATCACAGACTGGCGTTGCATTTCAGGCCTATAAGATTATGGCCTCTCATCACATATACAACTTTCGTATCTTGCGCTCGTTCTATTTTTCGGCTAGCTCCTTTCACGAATTCCTTACACACACAGCTTCATTAAAACTCGCACTAAGTAACATATGCACACGAAACACGGACCTGCGGTTTACACCGCGTTTCCGCGCGAACTACAAGTTACAAACTCTGGAACCTAATTTACCTAGTATCTTAAAAAGGTACAAGCATACCATGGGCTTTACTTTGAAACAGCTTAAAGATTATTTCCGAAACATGTAGCCTTATAATACTGGTAACTATCAGGATGCAATTGCAAATTGTACAAGTGGTTCTATTTTCAATCGCGACTAAACTTTTCAAACCTATAATATTGTTCGAAATGGATTTGTTATAAATTTTCTGTTGGTATATCTGTGATCTGTTGGTATATCTGTGATCTGTTGAAGTCTAATCGGTTTATTTGTGTATTGACAATATATACGCGTGTTAGTATATATGTGAGTATATGTGCAAGAATATGTGCATGTCATCTGTATTTGGTATTAATGGTTATGTTTTTTTCCATTAATCTGTTTGATCTCCTGAACGTCACCACTACTAAAAGTTTCTAGGTTGCCCGGGCCCAGTCAAGCTGTAAAAAAACAGCTTTTTGCCCAGGTATCCCTACCAGAAATGTGTATTTTGTTTTCTGGAAAATAAAGCTGTAATGTAATGTAATGTTGCCCCTTTCGCTGCTGCGTTGCCCACTGAAGTAGCACGGTGCTGGCTTCAGTTTTAAGTCCTCTTGCAGGGTCACGTGAGTCGACGTCATCCATGGCTGATCCCGTGGGTACGCTGCGATGCCAAGGCTCGAAATCTTGTTGACGTGCACATGTCACCAGGATCCGATAAGGGGATGTGAAGCTGTCCGATATCTTGATTCCACGAGGCAGCTGCAATGTGGCAGCCCAACAAAAGCTCGCACTTTGTCAACAGAGCCTCAATCTGCAATAGGTAGAACAAGGTGTTCCTGAGCATGTTGCCCATTTCGCTGCTGCGTTGCCCACTGGAGTAGCACGGTGCTGGCTTCAGTTTTAAGTCCTCCTGCAGGGTCACGTGAGTCGATGTCATCCATGGCTGATCCCGTGTGTACGCTGCGATGCCAAGGCTCGAAATCTTGTTGACGTGGCACATGTCACAAGGATCCGATAAGGGGATGTGAAGCTGTCCGATATCTTGATTCCACGAGGCAGCTGCAATGTGGCAGCCCAACAAAAGCTCGCAGTTTGTCAACAGAGCCTCAATCTGCAATAGCTGGAACAAGGTGTTCCTGAGCATGTTGCCCATTTCGCTGCTGCGTTGCCCACCTATGCCACACGTTTAGTCAGCCAGATGGCTTCGACGTGACGTGCGCAATGACGCACGCACTAGGCGCACCTTTAGTGAAACACAACCGTGGAGCCGCTGTGGCGTCGGGGAGCACGGTCGTCTCGCGCCCCGGTGGGTGGTGAAAATATTTATTGCCAAATGATTGAAAGCGGGAAAAGCCCCCTTACATGGCACGAGGCAGCCCTTAGGGGGCCGCCTTTATAGAGCAAAGGAGAGCCCTTGGAGGGCTATCCGCTTCAGGGCTGCGGCGATAATCAGGCGCTGTTCTGTAGCAGTGGAGCTGGCCAGGAGATTGTCCCAGAATGATTCCGCCGTGGTTTGGGATGGACGGTGCGGAAAGGTAGGGCATGTGAGGAGGACTTGAAGTAAGTCTCCTGGTTTTCCGCGCAGAGCTTACAGGAGGACAAGAACTGATCGGGGTATCGGGCATGAATGAGAATAGGGTAGGCAGCGGTACGGGTCTGGAGTCAGCGCCACTGGTAGGCTTGGGCTAGGGTTTGGGAGGGAGCAGGCAGTGCGTACCTCGCACCGCCTGCTCCGCCGGGTATCCGCTGGGTATCTCGGTAATGGTAAAGGATGTCTCTGAAGGTAAGCAGACGCTTCAGGGCTGGCGGAGGGGGTCCGACTCCGGCCCGGAAAGTACGACCTCGGGCGAGGGAGTGGACCTCCTCGTTAGCAGGGAGGCCTGCGTGTGCGGCGGTCCAATAAGGGTTACGGGGCGGGTGGGGTGCCAGAAGCGTAGCAACCGGGCCGCGGTGCCGTATACTAAGCCTTTGGCGAAATTTGATAGGACGGATTTTGAGTCGGAAAGAATTTTAGTGGGAGAGGTGGAGATGAGAGCGAGTGCAATGGTTTCCTCCTCTGCAGTTTCGGATGAGTCGTGATGATGAGCCAGATGCGAGTAATCGGACCTGATTGTTAGCGACGACGAGGACCATGCGGGATCCCGACGAATACGTTGCCACGTCCACGTAGGCTACCTCTGAACTGTCGCCGTACTGCTTGTGTAGCGCTTTGGCGCGGGCTGCCCTGCGTTTCCCGTCGTGCTCGGGGTGCATATTCTTCGGGATGGGAGGAATTACAAGAGGGGAATATAGGTCTGGAGGTAGGGGGACCACCTCAGTAGGATGGGTGATCTGGGTAATGCCTAGTTGACAGAGTAGAGTGCGGCCTGCCGCTGTACCCGACAAGCGAGTAAACTGTGCTGTTAGGGTTGCTTCTGCCAGCTCCTCAAACGTATTGTGGGTACCGAGGTTGAAGAGCCCGGCAGTGGAGATGCTGGGGGGTAGGCGGAGGGCGACCGCCGTGCAGCTCCTGACGAGCGCGTTGATGCGGTCCCGCTCCTTCTGCTTTAGGAGGAGGTATTGAAATGCGTACGCCGTGCGGTTTCGGATGTAGGCTTGGGTGAGGCGGAGTGTGTTCCGCTCTAGTAAACCCGCGCGCCCGTGTGCCACGCGCCGAATGAGACGGGTGGCTTGTTGGGTTTGGTATGGTGATCTTGGATGGTGTCGCCGTGCGCGCCGTGGGAGTGAAGGAGGAGGCCCAGGATGCGAATCTTAGAGACTAGGGGAATGGGATGATTCCCTATCGTGAGTGAGAGGTTTACGGGGTCGTGCCGCCTGGGGCAGTAGAGGAAAAGTTCTGATTTGGAAGGGGAGCAGGCTAGGCCGCGCGCGCGACAGCGCGAGTCGATGATTTTGAGGGCCGACTGTAGGTTGTGCTCCATGTCGGCATCACTGCCTCGGTTGGCCCAGACAGTGATGTCGTCGGCATAGAAGCTGAAACGTATGTCGGGGACTTGGGAGAGATGGTTGGGGAGTTGGAGAAGGGTTATGTTGAAGAGCATAGGAGACAGCACAGCACCCTGAGGCGTCCCCCGCGCTCCCAGTGGGACACGGGAAAGCCGGTTGTCCCCCAGGGTGAGTGTGGCTGCGCGTTGGGAAAGAAAGTCGCGGTTGTAACTGTACATCCGCTGGCGTACGCCCAGGGTGAGGAGGCCTTCTAGGACGGCTGCGCGGGTAACGTTGTCGAAAGCTTTTGTTAGGTAGACAGCGAGGATAGCCTTGGTGTCACCCACGGGGGAGTCGAGGATGTGGTTCTGGAGTTGTAAAAACACGTCCTGAGTAGACAAGCCCGGCCGGAAACCAAAGATGCACGAAAGAAAGAGGTTGTTGTTCTCCAGATACCGGGTCAGCCGGGTCTGGAGAATGTGCTCCATAAGCTTGCCCACGCAGGATGTAATGGAGATGATACGGTGATTAGCGGGAAGGAATGGTTTGCCTGATTTGGGAATTAAAACTACCTTAGCGTCCTTTCCTTGAGGTGGGAGGGCGCCGCGCAGCCAGCATTCATTAAAGTAGTCGGTTAGGTTAGGTTAGGTTAGGGGCAGCGGGGCAGCGGCGTTGCTTGGGAGCCGGGCACACATCCGCGCGGTGGCCGAGTGCGCCGCAGTTCAGGCAGTGCTCGATATTCGTTTTGAAGAGGTAGCACCTACGGAGTACGGAGGAGTAGTAGATGTGCTTGGGCACCCAGTCTTGTTCGAAAAGGATGATGATGGACTTTGTCGAGCCCATGCGTCTAAAGTCGGGGATGGGAGGGTTCCGCTCGTGACTGAGATGATCCTGAATGTCTTCGTAAGAGTGGTCGAATGGGAGCCCGTGGACCACATCGCGGGCGCAGTCTTCCGGGGCCACTTGGTAGGAGTAGATGTCGTAGGCAGTGTCTTTGATGAGTACGGACTTGATAGTGAGGTAGTGGAGTTGCCGTTGGCTTGGCCTCTTGGTGTCCGAGGTGGGCTGCTTGCAGAATGGCATCGCGAAGCGCAACGCTGATCACGGTCCGAAGGTTGAGGCCGCTACGGGGACGGAGGATGATGTTATGATCGTCGATGGGTAGCTTTGGGTGGCGTAGAGCAGACAGTTGGGGCTTCCGGGGCCGGTGCCCCGCCAGAGCTTGAGGCGTAGATGGCTGCTTACATTTCTTGGCAGTGGCGGAATTCGGAGTAGTGGTGGGGCGGGAGTTACGAGCCGAGCTTCTCTTGTCGTGAGCTGATTACCAGCCGTTGTTAGAGGTTAGTTCCGAGGGTGATGTTTAGTTCCGAGGGAGAAAAATTATTATCGGCAGGTTCCAGGCGAGAAGCGGAGGCTGATGATACTAAATTCAGATGGCTAGGATGAGTTGATCCGGTCGTAGGCGACTAAGTTTGCGGAGCGCATGTAAAGCACATCCGCTGTTCACAAGACATGGAGCGGGTCTCCTCCGCGCCCCGGAGGCCCGGTTTCGATTGCCACCCAGATCAAAAGTTACCTATTTTTCTTTTCAAAGGTATTAATTCACTTTGTGTACGTGAACCTCCCTGCTAAATTTGTCATGAATTCGAGCATTTTTTACGCGTTTTTTTCTCTTTGCCGTCGGCCATATTCGGTGGCGTAATGGGGCATATAATGCTTTCGCATTAAAGAAATAGAAAGGAATCGGCCCCAATACGGAGCCTTGCGGCACACCAGAAGTAGCAGAAACAACATCTGAGCAACTCCCATTCAACACAGCACTTGGACGTATTTGCTTAACAACACGGAGTTACAGCCTGTATATTCATAAACGTATTCACGTGTTCATAGTACCGTTAATCTTACCTGGTCAACCTACTACCGCTAATCTCACCTGGTATATCTAAATTAGTAGCAATGCGGATCGAACGTTGGGTTATTTGCTGCGCTACACGTATAATGCCACCATCCTGTCTCATGTTACTACTATAGAAACACTAATAGGAACAAAATTTCAGTATGCATCCAATGTGTGAAATTTCAATATATTTATTACCTCATTGGAACTCAAAATTACTCCACTCGTTTTATATGTTCAACTTAAGATCAAATAGCTACTCTAACCTCAAATAAAACTAAACTTGAATTTGTAGCCCTTAAACTGATACAGTCGAACCCGGATATATTATTATATATTAGTGCACGCAGCGATTCGTCTGCCGCAGTGCGGTCCAACTTAGTGAAGGCAATGGATGAGGGCAAAGCGAACCAAACACTTGTGACCAACAAACTGTCTGAAATTGAAAAGCGGCTTGCGTCGGTTGAGACTAGGACTAAGGCGGCGGAGGACCTCGAAAGGGAATTGCAGATCACCAATGAGCCACTTGGCACTATCACTCAAACAAATGACTTGTTGTCGCGTTTTAATGAACCCTAATGAACTAATGAGCACGAAGAAATAACTCGGTGTTTTTTGGTATGCCCGATAAAAAATGAGACCTGGCAAGCGACCGAAGAGGCAGTCATTAATTTACTCTCGAGTACTCAGAGCTTGACGCGAACGCGATAGAAAGAGCCCATCGTCTAGGTGGTCCATAGGTAAATGAAAGATGTCGCCCTGTCATAGTTAAATTTTCACCCGCCGTGGTTGCTCAGTGGCTTTGGTGTTGGGCTGCTGAGCACGAGGTCGCGGGATCGAATCCCGGCCACGGCGGCCGCATTTCGATGGGGGCGAAATGCGAAAACACCCGTGTACTTAGATTTAGGTGCACGTTAAAGAACCCCAGGTGGTCAAAATTTCCGGAGTCCCCCACTACGGCGTGCCTCATAATCAGAACTGGTTTTGGCACGTAAAACCCCACAATTTAATTAATTAATAGTTAAATTTTCAACATTTAAAATAAAAGAACTTGTTATGATGGGGCGATCGAGGTTGAGAAGCCATAACGTCTCGGTATCGGACGACTACTGTCAGGCGACAAGAACTGCACGCAATATGCTACTGAATTATGCCAAATCGTTGCCCGGTAGATCTTGTCAGCTCCGCTACGACAAGCTTGTTGTTAACCACAAAAATTTTGCCTATGACGCCAGCACGGATGAGGTTTGTGAAACTACTGCTCGTGTTCGCACCAATGGCAGTCGAGCTCGCAACAAAGATAGGGCGCACTTTTTCTCTGGTCACAACCGCGACCGTGTTCATCAGGGGCGTAGCCAGAAATTTTTTTTCGGGGGGGGGGGGGGGGGTTCACCGGCCCGACCGGGGGGGGGGGGGGGGGGGCAAGCTTCTGCGTTCCTCTACGTCACGTGATCGATAATAAATATCGGTAGTTTACGCAGACTTTATACATGTATATCAAAGACATGGGACCGCCCCCCCCCCCCTCCTCGCGTGTGCGTTTGCTTGTGAAGAACTTAAGTAAAAAGTAAAGTAATCTCAGTAAATACAGTAAGTACGACCGGTACAGTGGGCGTTTGGAGCAACGGTCTCTCATCGCGCCACTGAATGGACCAGTCTTCGAAAACGCATCATTGAGACGACCCGTGCGATCAGAGAAGACATCATTAATTGTTAATTTCCGTTAAGCGTAGATGGCGTCGTCCTCGTCGGGGCGAAGTTCGTTTCACAAGTCAAGTACGGCTATACGCGTGAAAATGCACGTGTGACCAGGCTCTACCTACTCTCATAGCAATAGCTTGTTCGCTGCGTCTTTGCGCTAGAAAACTTAAATACGTGCAAAAACACGTAAGGCTTTTTTTTTCGAAGCTTTCGTCGCCCTGTTCTCTCATACGAGAGGGTTGCATTTCCTGCGGCAAGTGCATGGGCCGCAGTGTCTTCCGCTGTGTGCGAGCGTGCAGCCGTCATTTGCCTTTACGTCAACAGATTCAGAATTGTACAGCATATTTCACCGCACAGCATAGATATGGCATGTGTATGCATTTTAAGTAGTGCGTGCAACTCATTTCTGCTTCACTTACGCCGGTGCAAACAGGAAGCGGCCTTGTACCTCACAGAATCTCGACTGATTGGTGTACTAGTGATGCAGGAATGAACTCCAGTCTTTTTCAGTGCATAGTGCACATAATCGATTTCTCAGGACGCGTGAACTCCGACGAGAACTGTCAGCGCATGCAACAAGTTTACTTACGCTGTACCGCGCACAGCAGTAATTCATGCTTGTCGGCTGTCTGTTTCGTGCATTCTGTTGGGAGTCGGGGGAATTTCACTGCTGTCATCAACCCCTTCGTGTGTACATTGCTGGTTTGGGATTCCACAACAAAACAGCAACTACCAGCCTTCCGTAATTGCTGGTTTGGGATTCAACAACACAACAGTAATTACCAGTCTTCCGTAGGGGCGCAATCGCAGACTAAGCCTACGCAGACCAAGCGCAGACTAAGCCTACGTTCACACTTGGGAAGCGGCAAGCGGGCGGAAAGGCCAAAGCGGCCGGAAAATTTTTTCCGCGCCTGTCCAAGTTGTTCAAATTTGTTTTGCTACCGCCGCGGCCGCCGCTGCCGTTTTCGTCGAGATCCATCTCGTCTGCTTACGTTTGTCGGCGTGGTGGCGCTCATTATCGCATTTCGAGCCGTATGTTCATTCATTGACCCACCCGTCATCAAAAGTGATCATTTTGCACAACTTCGCGTGTCATCTGCGACCTTCGGTAAGTTCCTCGTTGGCGTTCCGTAATTCTCCTCACACGGGCGCGGTAGCGCTGAGTCACTGGTTGGTGCCGAGGCGTGATAATATTTCTTTAATAGCTTTTATTTACAAGTTGTATTAACATTTCATCATTTCGTATTGTCGGCGCCTCCAAGACACCAAAGGGGCAACGGGAACACCACAGCTAAAACCCGGGCTGGCCCTTGTGTTGGGGCTCGCCAAAGCCTGCGCGTCCTACGTGAGACCTACGCTCTCAATCTATCGTCGCGACGAGAAAAGCACCCCGCGACTTCTGCAACATACCGTACACGTGCGAGGAGAATTATGGAGCGCCAACGAGGAATCTGCCTAACTATTGTCTACCATGGAAATGGAAGAAGAAATGGCTTTAATACTTCTTCCTACTTGTTTTCTAGAAATGGACAATGAATAAACCGAAGACGCGGACACCTCGGAAACGGCGGTGGTGGGTTCGCTTGGTTTTGCAAAAGCGCGAGAAGTTGGGTCATGCCAAGGCTTCGTTGCCGCACCTCTGGTCGCGCGACGTCGAATACTATCGCGAGTATTGCTGACAGTACGTTTTAGTGCCACTCTTTGTATCGGCCGTTGTTCCGGTCGATCAAACCAACAACACCCGTGTCAAGACAACAGTGAACAGCTTTTATTGAGCGTCGGTATTTATAGGGCACTCGGTCCGTAAGAGGGGGAGTGCGCTATCGTACATGCGACAGCGGCATGATGCCGGCTTGCGCCCACTGCTGGTGCGCATGCGTGCGATGCGATACATCTTCCCTTCTTACAGAAGTCTGGGTCGTTTCAGCGCCTGTAGCTGACTTGCTCGAAGTTGTCATCATAGGCCAGACGTTCCGGTGGCCTGGATTGCCTTTGTGATCTCCTAGGTAGCGTTGGAGGCGGGCTTTGTTGTCTCGCTGTTCATAGGCACACCAATGGAGACACAGCTGGTGGAGTATTTGCACCGTCAGACGGCGTGGTATCTTGTTCGTTATCTGACTCACTTGCCGACATGTCGGGACTGAAGCTTTCTTTCGTGCCTAGCAAGTGTTCGCGGTTTCGGCGTAGTGTCTTGTGGCCCTCTGTGCGGACATAGAAGGAGCGTGGTCCAGCTGGTGCCATTACCTTGGCTTTCTCTGACCATGACGTTCCCTTCACTCGCACGACGTCATTATGTTGAAGGGGGGGCAAGGTATGATGCCTCCGACTTGTTTGCTTGTGCTTCGTTGTGTGTACTACTGGCTGCGGTGTGAAGTCAGGTAGAGGGGTGCGCAAACGCCTTCGTTGAAGCAGTTCGCCAGGGGGCCGTCCATCTTCCAAGGGGCTGGCTCTGTAGCTAAGCAAACCAAGCCAGAAGTCTTCGTTGCTTCGGTGGACTTTTTCAATATTCTTTTCACCACTTGCACGCCTTTTTCTGCTAGTCCGTTTGAGCGCGGGAACCGGGGACTTGAAGTCACGTGCTGAAAGTCGTACAGCTTAGCGAAACGGGCAAACACCTGGCTGGAAAATTGGGGACCATTGTCAGTGCACACTTCTGTTGGGATGCCGTATCGTGAGAACATCGCTCCGAGCCTCTCCGTCACGGAGTTGGTTGACAGGTCACGCAGCTGGTCGACTTCTGGAAAGTTAGACATGGAATCGTAAGCACATAGGTAGTACTTGCCGCCGTATTGAAAGATGTCAACTCCAACACGCAACCAAGCCTGTGAAGTGATTGATCGAAGCATTAACGGCTCAGCTGGTTGGTTGTATGCATGCCTTCTGCAAATAGCACACTTTTGTATTAGCGCTTCAATATCCGAGATGATGTTTGGCCAGAAGACCAACTGTCGTGCTCGTCCTTTGCATTTTCCTATACCTAGGTGCCCTGTGTGGATTCTATGCAAAATTTCAGCCCGCATTCGTGTGGGAATTACAACCTTTGTCCCCTTGAGAAGTATTCCGTTCACGACTGAAAGCTCGGAGGACGCAGACGCGAGGGGTCCTGTCCGTCCTTTTGCAACACTATCTTCAGGTACGGGTCGCATGCGGACTCACGTGCGAGGCGTAGGGCAGTTCTTTCGCTGACGAGTGACGACACCACGCTGACGGCGTGAATTTCAACATCGGTGGTGTCCGTGGCAGTGCCGTCTCCAGGAGCGGGTGCCCTTGACAGCATGTCCGCCAGTGCCATCTGTTTGCCGGGAATGAACACGATTGTGTAATTGTACTTCAAAATCCTGAGAAAGAAACGCTGCACTCGTGGTGGCATGTCAGATATCGCCTTTTTTTTTGCAATGTCAATGAGAGGCCGGTGATCGCTTTCAAGTGTCACCGGGCGGCGGTACACAAAGTGATGGAACCGTTCACAGCCAAAAACAAGCGCCAGAGCTTCTTTTTCAATTTGAGAATAGCGCTGTTCCGTCGCCGTTAAAGATTTCGACGCATAGGGTACCGGTCTCCATCCGTTATCATGTCTTTGCAACAAAGCTGAACCAACGCCGTATTGCGAGGCATCTGACGTCACCTTTACGTCCAGGTTCGGGTCAAAAATTGCTAGCAGTCGTGCTGCGCTCAGAGTTTTGCAAATATCCCGCCACTCTGTTTCATGGTTTTGCGTCCATTCAAACCGTACGTCATGCCTGAGAAGCGACCTTAACAGCACAGTCCGCTGCGCCAAGCCTGGCGAATATTTGCTGAAATAGTTGATAGTGCCAAGCATCCTTTGTATTGCCTGCTTGTTTTCAGGTTTTGGCATCGCATGGATGCTGGCTATTAATTCTGGATTAGGTTTGATACCGTTGCTGGAAATCGTGTCACCCAAGAATGCAATCTCTTATGCACCAAACGTGCACTTTTCGGCGTTGAAGGTAAGTCCCGCGATCTCAGCTGCTTTGAGAGCACTTCGTAGGCGCTGGTCGTGCTGCTCTCGGGTCGCACCCCAAACCAACACGTCGTCCACATACACGCGCACACCAGGAAGGCCCTCAAATATCTCATTTAGGGCTTTCTGGAACACTTCGCTGGCTGAGGAAATGCCGAAGGGAAGCCGCAAAAAACAATACCGGCCAAAGGGCATTGAAAACGTGCATATTTTCGATTAATCCTCATCTAGCGGAATTTGATGGAACCCGGCATTGGCGTCTAAACGTGAAAAGAATTTCGCACCTGTTAGTTCCGCCTCTATGTCCTCGCGACGAGGCATCTGATAGTGTTCACGTTTCAAGCTGTGGTTAATTTTCCTGGGGTCAAGACGTATCCTTAGCTTGCCGTCTTTTTTGCGTACGATGACTAATGGGCTTACCCAGTCAGTTGGGCTGCTCATCTTCCGCACGATCCCCGCTCATTCCATTCGGTCCAATTCTGCACGCAGCCGCAGCTGAAGAGACAGGGGCACCCTTCGCGCTGGCTGGACGATCGGCGTAGCATCGTCGCGAAGCACAATTTTGTATTCCCGATGAAGGCGTCCAGTTCCGTGGAATAGGTGCGAGAACTGCCGGGCTGTTTCTTCGGAGGTGGTTGTGGCTACAGTGTCAACGTTCCGCTGAATCAAACCAAAGCGCTCGCTGGCCTCCAACCCCAGAATGGCCTGGTGGTCTTTTTTCACCACGAAGAACTGTGCTCTTTCCTGCCGGTTACCAATGACGAGAGGTGCCGAGAACGTTCCACAGTGCTTGATAATTCCGCCGTTGTACGAGCGCAGCGGCGCGCCGTTTGACTGAAGCGTCCCGACATTTAACTTGCGATAAACTGATATAGGCACGAGGTTCGCTTGGGATCCGGTGTCAACCTTGAATGTAATGTTCCTCCCACCTATTGTTGCTTGCACAAGCCAGTCGCGTCCGGTCGGAGCACTGTTTACAGCTACATCCAAGACGTCGAAGTCATCGTCTCCTTGCTGCACTTCGCCAATATTAGCTCCCCCTCTGCAACACGAGGCAAAATGATTTGACCTGTTGCACAAACGACAAGTCTTGCCGTATGCCGGGCAGCGCCTTGGCGGATGCATTCGGTCGCAACGGGTACACCTTGCTGGCTGACGTGCCACCCTTCTGTTCGCAGTTACTGAGTCGACTTCAGGTGCTTCCTTTGTGCTAGACCATATCTCGTTTTGGCGAGCTGAGGTTTCGGCTGCTTTGCATAAGGCGATAGCACCTTCCAGGGTTAACTTCTTTTCTCTGAGCATTTTTTCCCGCAGCTTCAGGGAGTTCGTTCCGAAAACGATTTGGTCCCGGACCATGTCATCGGTTAGGGTACCGAAATTACAGACCCTGGCCTGTTTCTTGACTTCTCGTAGAAACTGTTCGAACGGTTCGGCCTCCCGCTCAACACGCGTTCGAAACACGTATCTTTCGTGAACTTCGTTCTCCTGCTCTCCGAAATACTCCTGGAATTTGGCGACGACCAATTTGTTGTCATGTTTGCTTTCCGTCCCAAGGAACGAAAAATTGTAGATTTCTATCGCATCTTCGCCTGCTACGTTTAGAAGCAGTGCAGTTTTTGTTGCTTCCGACCTTGGTTTCTCAGGTGACGTTGCATCCAAGAAGAGTTCGAACCTTTGTTGGAACTGCTTCCAGCTTTTTCCCGTGTCGCCCGATGTGTTCAATGGTTCCGGAGGCTTGACGTTTTCCATGACTGCTGAAGGGGGATCCAGGACGTCCGTCGGCGGGTGACCACCATTAGTGGAATTCGTGAGGGGCAGGCTTCACCACTTCTGACACCATGTATCGGCCGTTGTTCCGGTCGATCAAACCAACAACACCCGTGTCAAGACAACAGTGAACAGCTTTTATTGAGCGTCGGTATTTATAGGGCACTCGGTCCGTAAGAGGGGGAGAGCGCTATCGTACATGCGACAGCGGCATGATGCCGGCTTGCGCCCACTGCTGGTGCGCATGCGTGCGATGCGATACACTCTTGTCGTAGAGCAAGGGCTTGTTCTTGATCGCGTCGATCAGCATTACAGGCTACACTTTTGGTGCCATGTTCAATTTTACGACCGGTTGTTTACATGCTAGTGTAGCTTCCAGTGAAGCAGATCGACTTTCCGCCGCGTTTCCGCTTAGCCATGGCGAAAAAATCGGCCCGAGACCGATTTGGCTCGCAGCCTGTTTTTCTGCCTGTTTTGCCGCCTAGGTGGGCGGATTTTTGCAAGATTTTGCCGCTTCCGACAGCTTCGAGACCAAGTATGAACGTAGCCTAAGATCCTGCGCGAGCGCGGCCTAACCGGCACCTGATGAGAAGCGGCAGAAATGTATACCGGAAATTTCGACCACCTGGGGTCTTTAACCTGCACCTAAATATAAGTAAACGGGCCTCGAGCGTTTTCGCCATCATCTAAAATGCGGCTGCCGCATTTGTTCCTTCATTTTTTTGCGCATTTGTTGCTTCAGAATGCGGCCGCCACATTCTCGCCCAAAACTTCACAGAGTGTCAAAGCCTTGACAAACACCGTGACAGTTTTTTCCATATGCAGACATGATTCGCTGTAAATTACCAACCCAAACGGAAGCGCCCAGGAATGAAATTGTGATAGTATCACCGGTTTCTTGAATTATGTCAGCGCGAAGCGACGAGAACAAAGGGTGGGTACGTGGGGGAGGGGGGGGGGTTGAACCCCCCCCCCCTGGCTACGCCCCTGGTGTTCATCTTCTAATTCTGCACCTCTGTCACATGCGCAGACTTCTAATGCTACTTCTTAACAATCAGTAAAGGGAAGTGGCAGCGGAAAAGCATCGCGTCTTATCTCTGTGCTGTATAGACGGTTTCATGCTCGCGATAACAGCAGCGAGCGCGCCGCCCCCAAGAAACTTCCGGTCACGTGCCTTATCAGTCTTCTATGTTTTAACGCATGGTTGCTTCTTTGCCAGTTACACTTCGCAGCTACGTCAGCGGGCAAAACCGGAAGCCGTGCAGGGCCTATGTTTGTAAACAGTGAAAGGGTCTATACCAACATTCGTAGCATCATGAAGAAGAGTGACGCTTTTGAAGGTCTTATCGATTCATGTGAAGCCGACGTGATCGCTGTAACCGAGACATGGTTGAATTCTAATGTTCGCGACATTGAAATCTTTACTATTTCCAAGTCATTGCAAATTTATCGCTGTGATCGAGATGGAAGACAGGGTGGTGGCAATTTGCTTACTTTTCAAAACGTTTCAAGTCTTTCTTCATTAACCTGACGTCTACGTTGGAAGTGATATGGTGTGGGGTGGTTGCTAACAATAAGACGCATGTCTTTGGGGTCTGTTACCGTCCCCCGGATACGGACATTAGCTTTGTTCATGAGTTTCACGGTAACAATAATGCAAAAATAATGTGGTACCCATCAGCGTGAATAACTATTCTAGGCCATAATAATTATCCTTCCATAGCGTGGACGTTATCATTACCACCAGTCGTGCCATTTTCTTCTAACAGCGAATGCTTCCTTGATACCTGCAACCTTTTTAATTTAACGCAGATGGTGACTACTCCAACTCGTGTTACCAGTACTTCATCGCACACTCTTGACTTGATCCTGACATCAATGCCTGAAACTATTCATTCAGTATCTTCCTTTCCTCGTCTTAGCGATCACTGCATGTTACACTTCTGCATAAACAGCAGCACGCCTGCTGCTACTAAGCAACGCAGGGTAATCTACGACTACAATGCCGCAAACTTTGAAGCAATTAATCACGAAATGTCTCCCTTTTTTGACACTTACTTACACGATTTTGATCACAGAACCGTACAGGAAAACTGGGATTTGTTTGTTGACAAAATTTATGAACTTACTCAAATTTGTATTTCTCAGAAGTTTACACCTGTAAGCAGCTCAGCAGCATGGTATAATACATACTTGAAGCGTCTCTCTAGCAAAAAGGACCGTTTGTTTCGCGGGGCAAAATTGCAAGGTACTGACGAACGCTGGTGTGCCTACGAATCAGCTACACAAGCATATTCTTTGGCCACAACTAACAAGAGTGAAATTGTACTTGTTGACACTGATGGCCTTCCCGTACCTGCCGGGAGGTGTGCAACACTTTTGAATAAAAACTTAGCCCGTAATGTTTCAGTTTCGTTTACTAGCACGTCTGTTTCTTTGTCAATGCGCAATTATGTTTTTTAATTAAATGTACTTCAGGAGATGTTGGTGCCTATATGTGGCGCCGGCTACTCCTCTTCTCTTACATGATAGTTGTCCTCAGAAAGTTGTCAAAAATCACAAAACTGGACTAATAACCACATGTACGAACATTCATGTACTAAGTCTTGAATGCAATATAAATAAATGTTCGCGCAACCGAAGAGTTCACATAGCATAAATACTCACAAAACCGAAGTGCTCCCACGCAACACATGGTTTCACAAAGCATAAATGTTCACAAAACCAAGATGTTCACACAGAAAATGTTGGGCACTTGCAAATTAGGTCCCTCTTGAATGCCGCGCTCTAAATACAAGTCTTTTACGCAAACACAATTGCTACATGAACACGTAGACACAATAAACATGTAATCCAGAGTGCCTGTTAATAACAACAATGCCAGCAATAACTGATATCTGACTTGGTAATTTTGTGAGCGCAATTTTTTACCTATGTCTCCAATAGAGATCGAAGTGCCTAGCATTGTGAAAATGATTGAACCCATCCGAATGTGCTCTGCTTGCGGTGTGGGCAATATTAATTCAAGATTTCTTAAAGAAACAAAATTGTGCTCATCTCTTTTCTTGTTTAAAAAATGTGGTTGATCCCTCTTATATAGGAATCGGTATAGAACACGAAAGTGAAACGTGTCTTCACAGAAGTAGTGTAATGTTTATTGCACATTGATATATAATGTCTATTGGTGTTTTGTGGCTAAAGCGCCCTTAGGCGTTGATGCACCCACGCTGACGCCTGGTGGCACGTCTCCTCCATCACGACTACCAACGTCGATGACCATGAGCAACCGTCGTGCATATGGAAGCTGCACTACGCTGCACACGCTAGCAGAACGCGAAAGACGAAGCACGTAACTGACACACTAATACAACGCGCAAGACAAAGCACGTAACTGAATCGTCACCGAGTCAAATCAGCGCGTACAGCGCGTCGTAATTGCAGCCTCCGCGATCAACTTCAGAAACATTTTCAGAGCTAATTGCGGAGGCCACGCTCCGCTGTGCTGAGTACGGTGAACGCCACCTAGGTGGCGTTGGTAGTGCTTCTTGATGCCAGCGTCCCTTCGAATGCTGGCATCGAGGCGTCGTAGTGCTGAGACCACCGAAGCGTTCACTGTCGGTGCGCGTTAGTGTCATAATGCAGTACTTCTCTTTTCTGCTCGTAGGCGGCGGCACCGCCCCGAGCAAGAGCGCGGGTACACGGAGGAGTGTTAGATATATAAGGCGCGTCTGTGTAGCTCTCTGCAAATGCGTTTGTGGCGCAATGGGTTAAACGCTCGGCGATCTATCGTCGCGGACCGAGAGGTCGTGGGTTCGATTTCCAAATTTTGCATGTTTGTGGAACTTTTTCTTCTGGTTTCTTTCTTTGTATTCTGTTCTATGACGTATTTCCGTGACGGAAATACCGTGACGTATTTCCGTGACGGAAATACGTCAGTGAAGTCTTGGTGGACCCCGGCATAAAACACTTTCGTGTTAATATTTCAGAAATATTCGGATCAACGTGTGGTACCTCGTCCTTGGAGAGAGGCGAAGGTGGTTCCCCTAGATAAATCTGGAAGCAAACAATCTGTGATTAATTACCGACCTATTTCTCTCACTTGTACATCATATAAGATTCTGGAGCACATAATCTTCTCTAATCTGGTCACCTTCCTAGAATCTAATTCATTCATTAGCAAGTCACAGCGTGGATTTAGGAAATCATACTCATGTGAAACACAGTTGCTCTGCGTTACCCATTCTTTACACGTCATTCTAGAACGTGGTTCCTGGGTCGATTGTATCTTCTTAGACTTTTCCAAGGCCTTTGGCAAGATTAACCACCACCTATTACTCTACAAGCTTAGCAGCATTGGCAGCAAAATTCTTACTTGCATTGAATTTTTTTAAGCAATCGCTCACAGTACGTTGTTGCCAATGATTCCAGCTCACCGTCCTCTCCTGTTACCTCTGGCGTGCCCCAAGGCTGTGTATTGAGGCCTTTACTTTTCCTCATCTATATTAATGACTTATCCGACTGTATGAGCTCTTAAATTCGCCTCTTGGCAGATGACTGTGTTGTTTACCGCGAATCATCAAGTAGGCTAGACGTTAGTTCACTGCAGAACGATATCTCTAATATTGCACATTGGTGCAGCACTTGGCACATGGAACTTAACACTAACAAATGCAAAATTTTACGTGTTTCACGCACTAACGGGCCCTCTGCTACCTATACCCTAAATAACGCTACTCTAGAATCTGGTAGTTCTTATAAATACTTGGGAATTCATATTACAAGTGACCTTAGCTGGAAACATCACATTAACTACGTTATTAACAATGGTAACCTTATGCTAGGGTACCTACGACGTAACTTTAGTAGAGCTCCTGTAAGTGTGAAACTAACAATGTATAAAACACTAGTGCGCTCAAAACTTGAATACGCATGCCCCATTTTGGACCCAATCCAATAGCACACAATTTATTCGCTTGAAATGATACAGAATAACGCATCACGTTTTATATTACCCAACTACAATCGTACTAGCAGTATCACGTCGATGAAACGTACCCTTCCTTGCAGTCACTTGTTTCACGTCGCAAAGCATGTCGTCTTACACTTTTCCATAAGATATGCCATCATCCAGTTCTGAAAACCCAGTTCGTTACTACCCCATCTTATCGTTCAGTCCGCTTAGATCACCACCATAAGGTACTACTTGCCGCACTAACACTTTTTCTATTCTTTCGTCCCACGCACGTCCAGTGACTGGAACCACCTTCCCTCAGATATCGTTTCCATTTCGGACAATGATCTATTTTGTGCAACCATTTACAATTACTTATTTCATGACGCATGAAGTTTTTTTTTTTCCTTAACGCGGTTCTTCGCATTGTAGCTTCATTCCTACTTTTTGTTGTATTAGCCCAACATTGTCTCGTCCTGTGTATTGTAGATGTTCTTAGAGTTGTACATATTATTACATTTTGTATTTTGTTTACTATTTATATACCCGACTCCCCTCTGTGAAGTTCTGCGCGCTTGATGGTAAAATAAATAAATAAATATCTAATCTGAAGGAGATCACAAGAAAAGTTCGTTATATAGGTAATTCGATATATAAAATCATAGGCCCTCAGGTAAACGGTGGCTTACCGATTAGTGCATCCGAGAGCCGCTTAATGCACGCAACTCGGGGAAAAAAAGCAAGCACACTTTATTTACCCGCAAAAAAATTCTGGGTCACTTTCAACTTCATTGAAAAATCCAAGCTGATTCTTTTCTTTACACTTGTAGTGGCCATCGCTTGCGGAAAACGAACTCGTCAATAGGCACTCAACCCACACGACGACGCATCGAAAATTGGATACAAGGCGAATGTTGACGTCCGAGGTAGCGTGCGGGACAGCTCGACGGGGCTCAACTGACTGCACACTCGCTTCTCCACGTGCCACAATACCTCAAAGTGCACAAAGACTTGCAGTATGAGGTCTTCCGTGTGGCGCTGCGTTCGGTATATCGAATGTGCTGGCGAACGGGCGTTCAATATACGCGTGCCCGATACATTTGCATGAAATTTTCAAGGGGATTAAAGAAAATTCGTTTAAAGGGGATATACAGAATAATTCGTTACAAGTTGGTTCGATTTGTCCGGGTACGACTGTATCCCCGTCACAACATATATCGCATCATATTGATCAGCTGTACAAAATACGTATTAGATTTAGTCACATTAACTTGCTTAAGCTCTTTCTGGCCTCGCACAGCCCTTGAATGGTATCACCTCCCCAAAGGAATCCTGAAGAGTACTAATAAACGCAAGTTTCATGCAACAACAACTAGCGTACGTTGTGTAATCTGAATATGTTAATTACTTACTATGTTCCTTTTAAATTCTTTGTAAGATCAGGTAATATGGTGTAAATGTAAAGCTGCCTTCCTGGTGCGCACTGAAGGTTTTTCCACGTACCACCAGCGAAAATTATATGATTAGAAAGCTACTTTTTAACAATTGCATTTATTGTTTAGCCTGCTCAACCCACTTCCTCCCGTAATGCCTTCGAGTGCTGACGGCGCAAATAAATAAATTATTAATCCGTAAAAATATTTCTTCGATGAGGGGTGGTCACCTCCGGCAATGTTTCATCATCACCATCATCATCATCATCATCATCATCACCAGACTATCTTTATGTCCATGGCAGGACGAAGGCCTCTCCATCGATCTGCAATGACCCCTGTACGTCGATGTATAAAATATGTGCATTATTTAAACCTACATAGTTTAACTCTACATAGCTAAACTCAGTTTTTCCTTCTGAAAAAAGTAATCAGTTGTTGCTCTTAGCCGCTTATTTTGTCTGTGCATGAAAGTCTCTTGTATTCCTTCCTCAAATGACAACCTAATCAACGGGCTCTTGAAACTTATATCGCTTTGTTAAATAAGTTGCTCTGTGCTTTTGGACTCATGGGCTAAAATAAAACAAAAAACTTACAATGTTTTATAAATGCAGTGGATGAAATTGCTGAGAAAAGACAAAGCCGTGTAATACACTTGAGCTTTTCATTACATGCCTCTAGCCAGGAAGTTTGTGCAAACAAATGAATGTGTACTATTACATTCTCAAATTCCTAAGGCATTTCCCCAATGTGGAGAAGCCAGTTTAACTTTTAAATGGATCACAATTCGACTTAGTGATCTTTCGACCATATATTTGATACAAATGTGCATGACCAATTGGAGCATATGTTGGAGGACAAAATTCTTATCAAATTTTTCAAAATGAACTGTGTTTACCATCTGAACAGCATGTTTCTACCCTGGAACAGATAGGAAATTGAAATGAATCACATGGCATCAAAGTTTGCATTGCGAGTATTATTAAGTACAGTTTCAGTTTTCTTTCTTTCAATTTATGATATATGACAGTTGATGTGATGACTTCAATTTCCTGTTTTATGTTTAGGCTGCAGACACTGCATATTTTTGTCATAATACGGAGAACAGGCAGCAGAGTGCGGCTCATAAACACATCGGGATAATCAGGTGTAAACTGGGTTTGTAAGTACTATCTGTCGAAAGAATTCACAGATTGGGAGCAAGGAAATCGGATAGACCACGGCCTACGATACTGAATATGTTCGACCACCGCGAAAAAATGATAGTGCTCATAAATTGATTTAAGCTGAAAGGAAGCAGTGTATCGATTTCCGAAGATTTTTCAGCCGCAACCAGACAGCTTAGGAAACACCTATGGAATAACACTGCTGACGCGAGACGTAATGGTAAAAAGAGTGAGGTTGGTTCACGATTAAGTTAAAATTGACAATGAATTGTTCGAATGGAACACTGCCGAAATGAAAATCGTCCCTCTTCATAAACATAGAAAAGCGAATGCACAGCCAAAATGACAAGGAAGTTGCACGGAAATAACACTTTGTTGTGTGAACATAAATACCCGCAGCATTGTCAATAAAACGGTGAGCCTTGAAACCATTGTGATCACTCATAATCCGGATATATTAGTTATCACTGAAACATGGCTGCACTGCAACATTACTGACTCAGAAATTACACCAGTCGGGTATAGAATTTACAGAACAGATAGGGCGGCGGTGTAGCAGTAATGTTTCGCGAATCTGTGACAGCGACGAGGTTACCCGATATCGCGGACGTAGAATGTGTTATAGTAAAATTTGTTTCAGGGGATTTCCACCTTCTGGTTGGGGCATTTTATTGCCCACCCAGTTCACCCAGTGCTTTCTTTGAGAAACTTAATGAATTCCTGTGTGTGGATAGAAGCAGTAAGAGCAATTTATTATTAGTCGGAGATTTCAACGTTCCAGATGTCAGCTGGGCAGACGAGTTCCCTGATGCACTTTCCGCTTCTGCTGAACCACTCGTCGACATCGTCCTCCTCCATGCTTTAACCCAACTCGTAAAACTACCAACGCGCGTCAACGGAAACAGCGCCTCAATTTTAGATTTATTCCTCGTTAATGATACACTGCTCAAGCGAAACCCGACAGTGCATCTTTTTGAGGGAATCTCGGATCATAAAATGGCCTGTCTCACAATCCCAGTTAACGTCGTGCCTGAAAAAGAGAGAAAAGAGAGGCTAATTCCCATGTTTGCACAAGCCAGCGATGTCGACATACTAGATACATTAGATTGTTCACTTTCTACTTTTGTGTCGCGGTATGACTCGGGCAACATATCTCTCGACAGCCTGTGGTGTTTTTTTCAAAGATACGGTCTGGCAATGCATGAACAATTTTGTCCCTTGGAAGCGAAGACAGCGACGTACTACGAATCCTTGGATGACAAAAGACATTGCTCGACTGGGAAGGAAAGTAAAAAAAGGCAAGTAGCCAGCACCGGCGACGCCCCTCTGCTCATAGTGCCGATAATTTATCTGAACTGCGAACTCGATTAAAACACGACATCGAGACGGCAAAGGACTATTATGAAAGTGTGTCTTTAAAACGTTTTCTTTCTACATCCCCGGAAAAATTCTGGCGACACCTGTCTCCAAAGGAAAAAAATTCTATCACGAGCCTCCTAATTAACGGTACGGCTAGAACTGATAAGAAGGAAATGGCTGATGCGCTTAACAATTACTTCTGCTCAGTGTTCGCTAACGATGATGGTATCGTTCCACATTTTACGACGCTTGAAGAAGTACCACCCATTGATGATATCACTATCAGTCAGGAGGGAATACTATCAATTTTGCTTAAACTAGACGTCAAAAAGTCATCTGAGATAGACGGAATCCCTAACGCTTTCCTACACCGATATGCTGAGTGGTGCGCAAAATTCTTATGCTTAATTTTTAGGAAATCACTGTCACACGCCAAAATTCCCAGTGATTGGAAATGCGCCAGAATAACCCCAATGCCCAAAAAGGTGATCCATCCATTCTTACCTCTTATAGGCCAATTTCTCTTCTGTGCACTTCTGCCATAGTATTAGAACACGTTATTTTCAAACACATTTCCAACTTATTGAAGATAACAAAATAATCGATAGTCCCCAGCATGGTTTCCGACGAGGAGTGTCTACGAAAACGCAACTACTAGAGAGCATTCACAACTTTGCCGCAGCGTTGGATAAATCTGGTCAGGTTGACATCATATTCCTTGACTTCGAGAAAGCTTTTCACCGTGTATCGCATCCTAAACTTCTTTTGAAACTAAGACAACTGCTTAAGAACGATTCCCTCATTGCATGGATCGCAGCATACTTGTCTTTAAGGCAGCAATCAGTGTCCATCGACGATGTCTGTTCAGATTCTGCCTCCGTTCATTGAGGTATCCCCCAAGGTTCTGTTCTTGGACCGTTATTCTTTTTGATCTTCATAAACGACATTGCTCAAGACATACCGGTAAAAATCCGTTTATTTGCAGACGATTGCATCCTATACAACGAAATCCACAGTACTAATGACCAGGTTTCTCTTAACAAAGCCTCACCCCAGATTACAAATTGGTGTACTTTGTGGCAGATGCAAAAAAACCACAGGAAAACGGTAGCAATGACACTTACACGTACGATGAATCCACTCACTTTCACTTATAGTATCAGCGGTACAAATCTGTCTGTAGTTTCAAGTTACAAATACCTAGGGGTGGTTATTACATCTGATCTTCGTTGGAATGATCACGTCACCTACATACACCAGAAAGCCATGAGACAACTAGGCTACAAATCGTACAAATCGTTGGAATGATCACGTCACCTACATACACCAGAAAGCCATGAGACAACTAGGCTACAAATCGTACCGTACCATCCGCGATCCAGGAGTGGGCCGTCCAGCGGGCCAGGGCCATTGCCGAGGATCTCGAAAGATTTTTCTCCGGCGATGGACCCCTGGCAGCCTAGCCCCGGGCACCAACCGCTGGACAAATAACCGCTGGACAAATAAAGTTTATTCCTATCCTATCCTAACTAGGCTACTTACGGCGAACACTTCCCAAAGCTTCGAGCGATGTAAAACTTTTGGCCTATAAATCGTATATAAGACCAACACTCGAATACGCTGTGGCACTATGGGATCCGCACACAAATACAAATTTAAGGAAACTAGAAAATATACAGCGAAAGGCAGCAAGGTTTATTTTTAATTCGTAGAGCAGCAAAACATCGCCAACTGCTCTGTTAGTTTCTGCAAATCTGGAATCCCTACAAAAAAGACGCTATCGCGAAAGGCTAAATACATTCTACATGATATATCATGATAACCTTGGAATCGACAAAAGCACGTACTTGAAACCTCTTACACAGCTAACTTTCTTTTGAGTGGAAAGAACCAGTGGGACATTGGTTCTTTCCACTCAAAAAAAAGTTAGCGAAATTTCTTGCAAAACTAACACTTACATGAATTCTTTCTTCCCCCGTACCATCCGCGATTGGAATCTTTGCCCAGAGAAGTAATCGAGAGCTCTTCTGTTGCCGCCTTCACTGCCGCACTTGAACATTTGAAATGATAGTGTCTTATCGTCAATGGTCTAGCGACGTTCCATGAAAGCGTCGCACTTATCCCTTGCTTTTCTTTATTTGATATTTTTCCACTTATGTTTTCTTGATACTACGCACCACGTTGACATGTCGAGCGCATGTAACCAAATACTTTTTTTTCATATTGCCAAGTGTTGAGCAACGCTCTGTCTAATGCGTCCCCACACGTGTTCACATGTGAACTATGCCATCTGAAATGTTATTATTGTATTCAGTGCCGCACTTGACACACCAATCGCATTTCCCCAGTTCCGTTTGCTTGTATGTGCGCTCTTTTGTTGTCCGGGTACATTTGCACCGAAAACTGTAACCCACTCCTGCTTAAGGCCTGGAATTCAGGCTAGCAGTACTCAATAAATAAATAAATAAATAAAATAATTCGCAGAACCTCGGCCCGCGTAAACTTTTCACGGCGACTGTGCCATTGAACACCTGCATTTTCTTTATTCTGCACACAATTTTTTTAATGAATGGCCTTCCAGTGCTTACACCTGGTTAATTTTCAGGACAGCCATCTCAGACATGGTGTATTAAGTATAAGAACTGAACTATTATGTAGTACGTCATTATTATCCCCAGTGAGGTGTAATACATATGTGTACAAATAAAGGATAATAACATTGCCTATGAAATTTTTCTCAAATCTCAGGACTACTTCTCAGGACCTCGATCCGAAAGAAATTGATCGTGCGCACAGGCTGGGTCGCTACTTACCTGGCCATAACCCCCCCATAATCGTCAAGTTTGCGTTCTATGAAACAAAAGTATTGGTCTTGACTAACGGTCGCAAGTTAAAGGGTACTAATTGCAGCATTGGCGAGGATTTTTCACCCGGTGTTCGAAACTATCGCAAACATCTTGTTGTTTTCGGCAAAAACAAAGCAACAA
Source organism: Dermacentor silvarum (assembly GCF_013339745.2). Taxonomy (NCBI): domain Eukaryota; kingdom Metazoa; phylum Arthropoda; class Arachnida; order Ixodida; family Ixodidae; genus Dermacentor; species Dermacentor silvarum. Next base: position 19,891 of record NW_023606632.1, on the reverse strand, counting down.
CTTTCAAACTACGCTTCAAAACGATACGAATATGATGAACAATCTAGCACCGTAAAAGAGATTCACCAGCAATCAAAGCACATTAGCGGTTCACATATGCCCTGTTCCATCACCACAACGAATAACCTTTCTTTATCTGTTATTTTTTCTAGCGCCCGTAGTTTTCTTCCTAAAAGCGAAGAAATGTCACATCTTGTTTCTTCATCTGGCAGTAATTTACTTATTTTAACAGAAACGCGGCTAACACCGGAGATCAGCGACAATGATGTATTATCCGACTTGCCAAACTTCGAAATTCATTGCTGCGACCATCGAGGAACACGAGGAGGGGGGGGGGGGTTCTTATAGCATTTAGCAAGCAATTACCCTGTACATCAATCGCGCCTCCTACTGGTCTTGAGATGGCCTGGCTACTTTTCCGCCCTATCCCACAGGCCGCCCTGCTGGGTGTGTGTTATCGACCCCATGTTAACAGCCCCGATTTTCCTGCAAAGTTAAACAGCATTTTATGCCAGGTTACTGACGCACACTCTAACGCCCATATTCTTTTATTCGATGACTTTAACTTCCCTGGTATTGACTGATGTGACCTATCTTCCGCAGCATCAACTAATGCTGAGGCTAAGGACTTCATCGACGTCTGTTTGAACGTTAACCTTTACAGCTTGTTTCTGAACCAACACGTGTCTCGCGTGACCGTGCAAACATCTTAGACCCTATACAAACTAATCATCCAGACAGCTTATCATATTTATCCTTCCTCCCTGCAATCAGTGACCACAAAGTTCTTCACGCTACCTTTTTTCTTTTCCGCACCGCCACGTGCAACCTACAGCAAAACTATCAGCCTGTACGATAAAGGAAAATTCGAAGTCATTAATGAAGAACTGGCTGCCTTTCTACCAAACTTTGAATTTCAATTCTACGAGTGATCCATTCACAATAATTGGGTGGTGTTCAAAAGTAAAACTATTGAATCGGCCGATGAACATATACCGACAATTACCTTTCGTGAAAACTGTCAGAACGCATGGTTCACTAACCATGTAAGCGACTAGAAAATAAGAAAAAAAAAACTTTTTCGAGCCGCCAAGCAGAGTACGAACGCCAACACATGGGAAAAGTATTATTCTGCGGAAGAAAACGTACTTATCCGCTGTCCGCAGTGCCAAGCATACCTTTTAACAACGACTTATCAAAAATACTCAGAGAAAATCCCAAGAAATTCTGGGACGTAATCAACCCCACTCAAACCCACGCCATAACTCTTGCTGACGATTCGGGAAACATTATGACTAATACTCACTGTGCCAATTCTTTCAACAATGCCTTCGCCTCAGCTTTTACTAATATACTAGTACTCCTCTACCATTACTGTCTAGCAACATAGTATCTGTAATGCCGGCCATCACGTTCTGCGCAGATGCTATTTCCAATGTAATTGATAACCTCAAGCTCTCGTCCTCCGCCGGTATCGATGGTAATAACTCGAAACTGTTAAAAAATACTAAAGGTATCTCAGCTGCATGTTTTTGTCTTTTGTTTGCTCAGTCGCTTTCAGCAGGCTGCATCCCTCATGACTGGAAAGTAGGAAACGTCATTCCCATCTACAAAGCAGGCAACAGGAACAACCCACTAAATTATCGCCCCATCTCCTTAACGAGCCTTCCATGTAATATAATGGAACACGTCATTTACTCACTCATCATGGACCATTTACACGCCAACCATTTCTTTCATCCTGCAGAGCATGGATTTCGTACGGGCCTTCTTGCGAAACCCAACTAGCTCTTTTCATTCACGACCTTCATGCGAATCTTGACTGCAATCAACAAACTGACGCTATCTTTCTCGACTACGAAAAAGCGTTTGATAAAGTCTCTCACCGTCGCTTGTTACATAAACTTTATTCTTGAATTTAAACATCAATGAATTAAAATGGCTAGAAACATTCCTCACTAACCGCGCGCAATTCGTTACTATCAACGACAAGTCTTCTGTCATTCTTCCGGTACTTTCAGGTGTCCCTCAAGAATCTGTTCTTGGTCCACTTCTTTTTTTAATATATTTGAATGACTTACCCCTTCACGTAACTTGCAAAATTGGGATGTTTGCTGATGACTGGAGAAGAAGCCGACCAGTGCAGACGTGGAAACTTCGGCTCCCGCTTCTGCACACGTTTTCGGACTGATTTTTGTGATTCCTAGCAGCGAAATGTGCACTATTCGACGCAGTTTCTTCTAAGGAACACGCCGATGTCTGATGTTTGCCGGTCAGTGTACTCTTTTTCAACTTTCGAGACGTGTTAGTTCGAACTACGCCGCGGCTCGGCTAGCCCTACCCGACTAGGCCTATCGTCGGCAGTGAGGAGCGAGCCGGCCCCGGCCTCGCTCGTACGTGTGCGCGGCAGTATGCCCGCTATGGAAACAGTCCTGGAGGGAGAGGACATCTCCCAAGAAGAAGCGAATCGCCCGGGCTGGACGACGGCCATGGGCAGAAACAAGAAGGCCAAACCGGGACCGACCGTTCCGGACCGAGGCAACGAGGAACGAGCAGAGACGAAGGGCGGCCCGCAAAGCGCGGTCAAGCGCCTCGTCGCCGCATCGAGGCTCCCCCGGCTACCGAGGGATCACATTCGCATCATAGAGACGGCCTCGACGTGAAAAAAGTGAGTCAAATTCGCCTATCGCAAGCGCTAGCAATATGGCGGCTTCGCCTATGCCGAACGAGACCGAGGAAGACATCGTTGCCCGAACGCAACCCAGAACATTCTCGTCGTGACCACGCCGACCGAGAAGAACCCGAACGCATACGCCGGAGTTGACCAGCTTCACCTAAGAGAAGGCGCATTCAAAGTGGCCGCATACATTGCGGCGCCGGACAACACGTGCAAGGGGGTCATCAGAGGAGTGGACCCCGAAATCAACGAGGCCCAGCTTCAGGCCATGATCGTGAACCAAAGAAATCCAAGGTCTTGGAAGCCAAGCGGATCAAAAAACACGCCGACGGTGGTAGTGCTCTTCGACGGCATGAATCGCCGGACTATGTCATGTGTGGCGTAAGCCTAATACGCTGCACGCTATACACGCGGGCAGAACGACGTGTGCTACGGGTGTGGTGACTTGGGCCACGGAGTCGACGTCTGCCCAAATCCTGACAAGAGGTGCCGCGGCTGCGGAGGCAACGACCCAGCCGAAGACCACCAGTGCTCGCCCAAGTGCGCCCTCTGCGGGAGCCCACACCAGTGTTGCCAACCATTTTTTGGGAAATACCCTACGTCATGGTCAAAATTACCCTACTTTACCCTACACAATTGTTTTATTACCCTACATTTTACCCTACGCCTACAATAGCATAGTGAAATAATAAGTTCCAGACTATACTTCACAATACGACGTGATAGATGTGCGGTGGCGATAAAGTCGGTAGCGACTGTCATCGAAATAATTTGCAAAAAAACGCATCTCAAAAGCGAGCATACGCGCCTTAGCACACATCGTCTCCCAGAAGTGGAAGGAAGTGAGAGAGAGAGATTAAAGTCTTTATTGAGCAAAAGATTGTGGTGTGGCTTGCTAGTCCGGTGTAGGTTGTTGTGTTCAATATAGGAAAAGGCCATAACAAAAACAAAATGTAGCAAATCAAAGTAAGCAAAGCAATACCACAAGATCGGCGCTCCTTACCGTGCCGTAGCTGACAGCTTCGAGTATAACGGATCGTAAACTGTATATAGGAAAATAATTGAAAGATGAACGAGGTTTTTGGTTTGATGATGTAAAGGCAGCGCAAGCAAACCAGGGATAAAGTGAAGAAAACACAATAAAATGCAGTTTCGAGTTCAGCGCCCATCTTGATCTTTCTGAAGAAAAAACACCAATGCTATAGCACAGAGATAAGTGAAGTCTGATCTTTCGGCTGTGCCCTATGCTGGTGAAATGTGATTTAAAACAGCTCCTATTTTATTCAGTGAAATATTTAGTTTTCGGATCTGTGTCGAGAATAGCATCGTCGGAGCTTTTGTGTGAATCGGATAGTTTTTAAAATCACCTGTCGACTGTTCATTTTCGCTGATCTTTGACGAGCAAGAAGTTCTTTCTGGGGTTTTACGGGCCAAAACCAGTTCTGATTATGAGGCACGCCGTAGTGGAGGGCTCCGGATTAATCTTGACCACCTGCGGTTCTTTAGCGTGCACTACAACGCAAGCACACGGGCGTTTTGCAAAAAGTGGAAATTACCCTACGCTTGGTAAGAAAATTGCATTACCGCCCTACTACCCTACGCTGCCCGAAAAATTTCGAAAATACCCTACAAGTAGGGTAATTACCCTACGGTTGGCAACACTGGCCCACACCCGACGGCGGACGGCAAGTGCAAGCAAGGATACCAAGTCCCTTACGTCGTGCCGCGCAGGAGGCGCCGACGCAGAAACGCGAAGAAACCGCAGCTGCAAAGGCAGCCACAACGGCTGGAGAGCAGATCACGCGATTCCAGCGTGGCAAGCGCCCCCAGACGGGGACGTTCGACAACGCCGACACGACGACAGCGCAGCCGATCGAGAGGTCGCTCTGCCGCTCCAGGGGGCGCTCCCGCTCCAAGTAGGGTGACCTAGAATATGCGAGAGTGTCCAAAGCGCCGGCTCCGGCGAGGGCCTTTTTCTGTGAACTGCCGCGCCGCGCCGCTGCTGCTCCGGACCCGTGGCTTTTCGCGCTCGCAAAGCGCGCGGGAAGCGAGGGTCGTCTGCTACGCGCTGTAGTTTTTTGCGTTCGTTTTCACGCAAAGCACTTAAACTCTATTTAACTTGAACAGTATGGTGCTGCATGGAGCTTACCCATCTCTGAGCGTTTCTTTGTGCTTGGGCAGCAAGATAATGCAAAAACTAACGTATAAAACTCATCAGCGCGGCCTAGCTCCGGTGCTAGAGTTCAGGAACGGTATTACGGTAACATCATCAAAATATAGGCTGATAACGATGATGATGATTACGGTAACTGTGCGTGCGTAGAAAAGCGCTAATGAGCCCTGCAAGGAAGATCGTAAAAAAAGACACGTTATTCGCATAGGGACGCGGGCAATAGCACCATGCTTGCAAGAATAGAGTAACGAAAAAAGTAAATTACTAGCGCAGTCAAGTGAAATACTTATGTGCGTGCAGTGACCGCTTCGCTCACCACTACGCGCATTTCGCTCACGGTCAGTAGTGGTTAAAAACCATATGCATATGTATTTATTCATAATTTTTTTAGCCTCGACAATACTTTATTATGAACAGAGCGCCATGAGAAGGTGTAAGGGAAACAAGAGAAGGAGTGGAGACGGCCCTAACGCCGCAATTGTTTACCTATTTCGCTTCAGAGATAGCGTACACGAACAATTCTTGCTGTACGCTAACTCTTCAAAAACAAACTTCGCGCACTAGGTACCTTAAGGTTCACCGTGAGCGAAGCTGCTTTCAAATTCAGACATTCGAAAGAAAAGCATTCCAGCCAATAAGTTAATAACATAAAAAAGGTGAACAATATATATTTTTCTACATTGAAATGAATAGATAGCTACTACTGGCCTAGCTATTCACTCATTTCTTATGCAAACGTTATTGCAGCAATATCCTTGTTTTATTAATCCCTGAATCCTCTCTGAAATTACCAACATAATTTCTCATGCTGGATTATATAATAGTTATTGCTCCAACGTGTGATTTTTTACATAACTAACAAGCATTCATGGCGCGTGATGATGTTTGTGCTTGCATTATATTGAGTGGAAAATCGTCTTGAACATTGTAATCGTTGATGCACTACAAATATCGCTATTGATTCTACATAGCCCTAAAATAGTTACCTTCAATCAGTAAAACATGAGAAGTTTATGTTCTGGTGATTAGTTGCCTCTTTCATTACGTAACTACAAGTATGTAAATATTTATCAGTAAGTATGTACGAACCAGATGTATTTATCAGTAAGTTGTGTACCAACCAGCGAGCATACGCAATAAATATTCCTAAAGTTACTTTCATGTAAAATTCGCTTAGTGTTTGCGCTCTTGCATCACAGGAAGACGAAAGACGAGTTGCACATCCGTAAAGCGTCATGTTGGTTTTCTGACGTTCGCTCGTAATTATGAAATGAGACGTACGTACACAATGTTGCACTGTTAGCGTTTCATTTATTTTGTTTGTCTTGTTTTTTGCCGCGTAAATTCCTCACGTACCCTTTACCTACACGTCGTGGTAGCTTAGTGGTTTTGGTAGGTTGGACTGCTAAACTCAAGGACGCGGGTTCGATTCGCGGCCACGGCGGCTTACATTTTGATGGAGGTGAAATGCATAAAACACCCGTGTACATAGATAAGGTGCACGTTAAAGAAGCCCAGGCGGTCGAAATTACCGGAGCCCTCCAATACACGGCGTTTCTCATAGCCATATTTGATTTATGGATCTAAAACCCCAGAAATTATCATTACTATTATTACCCTGTACCTGTGCTCTTAGTTCTTCATGATATATGAGCAAGTTCGACACGCTGGGATAGAGATTGGCATCAACACGTTCTTATCGTCACACCCACACCATCAGAGGGATTTCTGGCCGAAAAATGCGGGTTGCACCACACGTGATTGTTGTCGTTAATTGCGACGTGAATGTAAAGTTACTAATGCCATGACCCATCAGTCTCTTAGTCACACATTTGTGCCTTTCCACACTATACTTGGAATATATACCAAGTGGAACGAGACGCGAGACTTACGCGGTTTGTATTTATTTTTGGAACCGCGGCCCCACCGACGGACACATTACGCTTCCCAAGAGCCTGTTAAGGATTTCGCCTTAATAAAGAAACAGCAGAGCGCGGGAGGCAGTCTTGTAAAACAAATCGAATGCACGAAATAAAAGAAAGGGGACGATAGGGTGTAAAAGCGTTAGCATGAGCTAACCATATCTTCCACGTTCTCCTGGTTGTCATCGCGATTTCTAGCTTATTTTCTTCTGCAGCACGTTCACGTTGCTCATTCACGCATAACTAAATGAAGTAAGCGCGCGGAATGCGTTACTCAAACAGCCGCGTAAGCGCGGACCAAGCGAGCTAGAAGGAAATATACAAAATACCGTATTCACAGCAGCAAACGCGTTCTCTGTATCGCGTGACGCGATAAAGCAAGACGACCGCCTCGGGTTGCTTGAGAACGAACGACTGCTTTATTCGAGTGCGCTTATATACATGTCGGTGGCATTCTCTGTGGCATTCTCTGTGGCATGTCGGTGGCATTCTCGGTGGCATTCTCGATACATTCTCTGTGCGGTGAGTCACTGCGGTATTACGTTTCGGTGACGTGGTACATAATATATCCCAAATTATTGCAATGTTAGCTAATAGCAACCAAAATATCAGGCTCGTAGCAGACGCCCGCCGCCTTGGCGCGGCTTCCGCAGCGGAGAAAGCCCACGGTCCGGTACAGCAGCGCCGCGGCGCGGGAGTTCACACAAAAAGGTCCTCGCTCCTCCCATGTATTCGCGCCGCGCTTTGGACACTCTCCCATATTCTTGGTCACATCTATCCAAGTACGCATCAAGAGGGGCCGACCTGGGCGGACCGGGTCAAGCTAAAGCCGCAGCCGAAACCACAACCAAGGCACGGCCGCTGGATACAAGCGCACACGGTGCGGCCTGTCGCGCCAGGCGGCTCCCTATGAGAGAGAGCGTGAGGGGCCGTAGTTGCATATGCGGCCGCTGTGGGCGCCCACGCGGCGGGGACGGGTAAACGCGGGAAAAAGCGTACCGGCGGTGCTCTCGCGGACGCTGCCGCAGCAAATCAGTCATTTGGGAGGACCGCGATTGCGCAGCGGAGCTTTTATTTGCCTGCCAGCAGCTTGTGTACGCTCTCGGGCATTCTTCCTGGGAAGTACTGCCCATGCGGCACTATGCCGCGTAACTGTTGTATACACGGTGCACAAGCAACGCGAAGAAGAATCCAGGCATCCGCTACCACGAGTTTCCGTCAGATGCAGGACGACGATCCCAGTGGCTGCACAACATCTCACGGCAAGGTTCCAGTGGCAAGCAAGCAAGTGGGAGCCTAACGACTCATCGCTGGTATGTTCCCTGCATTTTAAAGAAGATGATTACCGCAAGACAACAAAGTATAGGGTCTTGCTTCCGACCTGCAGTTCCTTCGGTTTTTTCCTAATTATCCGGCATACATGAGAAGGGACAATACACAAAGAAGTAGGAAAATCCCCGAAAATGTGTGTCGCTAAGCTTGCCAGATGAAGAAAGTGATGTTGTGACCAGTGACAGTGGAGATTTCTGCGCGATAAATCAATCGGAAGGCGAAATTCACGGTTGCGTTATTGAAACTCGAGACTGAAACTGCAAGAGAAAATAGTGAGCAGAACACTTTGTTGTTGGATGGTGCATCGCAAACCGATCTCGACATTGATGGCATGATGGAGAAGTCAAAGAAAACCATTCATCGGCTCGAGATGAAACTTTCCTCGCCTCAAAAAGGCGCTGTAGACGCTTCAAGACGGCTACGATGAAGCGCGCGTGCGCCTGAGAGCGTACGGGTGAGAGTAAAGAAATTCAGCAGTTTTGACCGTCTTAACAGCTGCTGAACAAGGCGAGAAAGCGGCTTTGTTCATTCAAAATCAAGTAGTTAACTTTCATGCGAAAAATCCGGCATATAGCGAGGCTATCCTGAGGGAGTGTGTTCTCTGGAAGCTTGCTCTAACAAAGGCTACAGTCCACGTCCGGGCTCTCTTCAAGCTTCCCTGTCGCACCACGTTGCAGAAGTACGTGGGTAAATGAACAGGCGAGGTTGATCAAAGAGCGCCTGCGTTTGGAAAGAGAAGGCTTGGTTGTGGAGCAGGAGCGAATGTGCTTCCTTATTATTGACGAAATGTCAATACAACAAAAAGGTATATATGAGCGCCAAGTGGACAAAATTTTTTGGCCTTGTCGACATGGGGCCTGGCTCAGAGCAAGATGCAATGGCAGCACCTCGGGTTGCAAACCGCCTTGTGTGCTTTATCCTCAGAAGACTTCAACCCCATATGCATAACTATTGGCTATTTTTTACTCGGTGTTTGAAGGCGAGCAAACTGAGTAACATCACAGCAGAGGTGATGAACTTACTGAGGAAGCGGGATTCCGGATTGTGCGGATTGTGACCGACAACCACCAAACAAATGTCTCGCTGTTCAAAAGCCTTTCCGACGACGGCACGCTTTCCACGTGGTGACCCACCAGTGCGTGTAGGTGATCCTCTCTTCTTTTCTTTTGATCAAAACCATCTGATCAAGAATCCCCGGAACAATTTTCTGGAAGGAGAGCTATTAGACGAGGATCAGCTAATCAAAGGCGGTGTCTACATGAACAAGCTGTTCGAAATACAGTCTCAGCTGCTGGTGAAGCCTGTAAGATTCCTCACCCGTGCTCATGTTGAACCAAATAAATTGGAAAACAGAAAGGCCTAAGAGCGAAGCAATCTTTTCGCAAGTTATTGTAGCTACGTTAAAATTCCTCTAAGAAAACCCGAAGTGCCATCCTGACGCGGCAGAATTCCAGGACTGCCTCGCCACCATTTCTTTATGGAAATGGTAGCTAAATGGTACGCCGTTCACGACATTGGAGGTTTAAAGTTGCGTGGTCAGCACAGGGAGCCCTTCTACGCGACAGACGACGAAAGGCTTTTATGGCTGGAAGTGGATTTTATCAACTATATTGAGGATTTACAGCTTTCTGGCAGCCGATCAAAGCAGAAGATCACAAAGGAGACTTACGAGGCGACGTTGCTGACAACTAGGTCTACAGTGGCAGTAATAGAATACCTTCTAGATCATGCCAAGTAAGTTTTTCTCTTGTAAGCATTAAATTTCTCCCTGCTTCAATTGTAATTTCACTGACTCCTTCTGCTGTATCGACTGTCCCCAGGTTCCGGTACGTTCTGACTCGGGGATTTAACAGTGACCCCGTGGAATCATTCTTCAGCTGTCTGAGGCAGTTCAACGGGGGCAACGACAGAGTCGATGCTCGGGCAGCTGTCTTCTCCGTGGAGAGACTTCTAAAGGTTAGAACTGTTATAATTAAATACTAGGGAACCATAACATTGCTCACTTTTTTTCTGTAGGTTGGGATCCTGCATGCGGCAAAGACAGGCAACGCACCGTCCAGTTCTGAGTCCAACGCTGCCGTCAGCGTGCCGAGCCAAGACAATGATGTTCCTAGTTGCCCAGTTGAAATCAAACATGCTGCTAGGGAGCTTTCAGGCGAGCTCGAGTGCGTGAACTACTGCGCACAGGCGCAAGATGAGCTCGAAATTGAGTGAGTGAGTGACATAACTTATTTTAAATCCGGCGATTGGGAGGCCCGGGCCTGGGGCCGCCTAGATGGCCACTGGGAGCTGTTGGTCCCGCACGGCATCCATGGCTCGCTGGACGGCCCAAGTTGGTCTTGGAGTTCTGAGCTGAGCAGCGTGGCCGACCACCGCGCCCGTAGATTTTCCGGGGAGACTGCCACTTTTTCTTGATATATTGTGCATCCCCACAACATGTGTTGAAGGGTGGCTCTAGCAGACTTGCATAGCTTGCATATATCGCTGGCGTATATCTCAGGGTAGAAAGTCTTTAACTGCACGGGACTCACATAGGTTTCTGTTTTGTAATCGCCTCCAAGCAACGGACTCAGTTCTGTTCAGTTTAGTGTGAGGCGGTGGTAATATTCGCCTCTGATTTTGATAGAATTTTGTAATATCGCTAATCTTGTTAATCTTTCTTTTCTCTCCAGATTTCCTCCTCCGCGTTTCCCTGACCAATGGAAGTCACTCCTTGCTCAGCTCGGCGAGTAAGACCTCGAGCTTCGCGGTGTGCTACCCTCGTTGGGGTTGATTGCGTGAATTGCTGGAGTCGTATGCGCTGGGAACCAGAGCAATTGCCTGCCGTTCTTCTCTGCGTTAGAGAATTTTGCTTTGTTGACTATGATGATGTGCCACGCCTCAGGAGAGATCCTACCCTTAGCATAGTTTCTAATGGGCCGCCTGAGAATCACTAATTATGTATTGAGCATTTGTGGAGACCAATGCTAGTGCAATGGCTACCTCCTCTGCTGTCTCGGAATGTTTGGTATTAACTGACACGCTTGTAAGGGGTTTTTGGGTGTGATCTACGACTACTGCCACGTAGCTATTTCTGTGTGTGTATTCAGCCGCGTCTACGAAGGCTGCTCTGTCGTCTGAGCCATAGCTTCGGATCATTTTCTCTGCTCCACTCGTGCGTCTGCCTTGTTGTAAACTGGATGCATGTTCTTGGTATATTTGTTACTAGGAGTTTGTCTCGAATTTCTCTCGTTATCGTCGTCTTTTCCCCGTATTGATTGTGGTAATTCATTCCTAGCTTGCGTAGTATATGCCGTCCTGTTTTGGTTTTGGTTAGTCGTTCCACCTGGGATGTTTGTTGCGCTTCTATGAGTTCGTCCAGTGTGTTGTTCGTCAGTCGTCCAGTGTGTCCGTCCATCACAGGCACGGGCGAGGTAGCCGGCCAAAAATGCAATTGGAGCGAGCTCGAAATTGCTCCAATTGCATTTTTGGCCGGCTACCTCGCCCGTGCCGGTGATGAAAAGGTATGAAAGCGAATGTTAAAACATTCGCGGCTACGCGATCTGAAAGAACTGGTTCGTTGAACCACGTGAGCTGCAATTGGAATCCTTTTTTTTTTTTTTAGGATTGTCAGACACATTTGTTAAGCAAAACAAAAATAATTCTTGTTCTAGCGAAAAGAAACCTTCATGGCTCATTCCTCAATTTTACAAAAATAATGCCGCTCATTGCTTTATTGATTGTTCTTAATTTTCTGAATTTCACAGCTCTTATGCCATCAATGCAAGAAACTCCTGCAAGTGTCAAAACCGACGGAGGCAGTTTATGGGTTGATGAAAAACCTGGACAGCGGGCATATAAAGTGCCCGACACCTCAACTCATCGGCATCTGCCAGCTGACGTGCAACTTTATCAACAAAGTAACGAAATCTGTGGAGGTGAGAAGGAGCGGAAAGCTATGCACGTTGCTCCTCTCAGCACTGCTGCCGCACTTCACCCTGTCCCGCCTTGATGTGCGAAGCGAACGATCCGGAGCATTCCAAGAAACTTTCCGAAATGCTTTTGAGGAAGTTACTTCGACCTTTGCTCTGCAACTGGGCTGGCAACGTAAATGCAACGGTTGAGCCTCTTTTAAAGCTGGTACGAAAACCACTATCAAGAAAAGTCTTGAGACTCTGACGCGAGTCAATGGGCTTGATGTTTTTATAATAACGTGCGCAGCCCAAAAGACAAGAAACATGGGCAGGGAAAAGCGCGAACTTGGCATTCAATAAATTCACTTCGTGTCGTTTGTCCGTATTTCATATTCACTGTTGGAATTATGTGTGGAATGAAAGTTATCTTGCGGAAGATATTCTTTTAGGTGACGCGAATTCACTTCTGCGAGATGGTCGCACACACATGAGAAGCATTAGTGTTTGGCTGTGGTACGTGATATTTCATCATATGTACCATCAGCGGGTTTAGAGGCAACTGCAGGAACGAATAAATTTTCGAAATTGCAGCTGTTGGCGAAGTATTTTTTTTAAAATCTCATTGTAATAAATAAACGCGAATGGCCAAACATATTAAGACACAAATGGAGAACTTGGTCTGTTAGGCAAGGTGAAACACCTCTAGAAACGCTAGCTGAGATTCTATTGGATACCGGGAAAATATGCCCGTGATTACTTCTTCGAACAGCGATCGGTGCGAGAAGTCGCATTTTGGAGATGCAGGGCAAGCCCGAAAATTCCCCAACAGCGGCAGCTGTCGTAAAGCAAGAGTGGTAATGAACAGTTGTGTGCTTTAGGTGGCTTTTAAACGAATATTTTGCGCGTGGTGGAACGACGCACGCGCCCAAGCAAAACTACAGCAGCGCGCGGCGCATTTCATCCCACGCGCAACAACCGTCCCCCTCCGGTGGCGCCGCGGCGGTGGCGCGGAAAACTAAGCCCCCTCACGCAGTTTTCAGAGCGCGCGGCAGGCCGCACCGTGTGCGCTTGTATCCAGCGGCCGTGCCAAAGGTAACGCAGGTAGCATTGCCAAAGCATAACAGGGAAGACCCTAGAATAGCTCAACTTGCGGAAGAAAACGCGCGCCTCAAGGCGGAGATTCAGCAAATGAGGGCGGATTTCGAATCGTTTCGGAAACAAGGTTCCACTCCCCAGCTAGTCGAACAACAGCAGCAGCAGGTGTCGCAAAATACACCGACCCCGCAAGGGGCAGTCGGTTCGCTCGGCCAAACGCAGGGCCCCTCCTCTGACGGAGGAGGGAAACCTGGCGGAACCAGAGTCCAGTGGCATCCTATTGGGAATTCAGCAGACGATTAGCTCTTTGCAGCTAATGGTCCAGCAACTAGCGGAAAGCATGGTAGCGCTCGCGACAAGAGTGACACGTATCGAAGCACACATGGCACCTGCAGGTGCTAAACAAATCCAAGGTGTCAATCATGGCGAACAACTCAACTATAGAGCTGGTCGTGTGACATTGGAATTGCGCTAGCTTCAAAAAGCGCAAGGCTCCGCTGCTGCAGTTCCTTGCCTCAAAGGCGGACAAACCGCACGTCATAATCTTACAAGAAACTTTGGGTAGCGAGGCTACCCTGCCCGGATACCGGGTCGGATTGCCGAAATTCGAACAGGGTAAACACGGAGTGGCGACCCTCGTCGCGAACAAATGCTCTTTCCAGGAACGAGATTTGAAATTAGGCAACGTGAAAGCGGAGGCAACCGCGATCGAAATCATACGGAACGGTTGGCTGAAAAACAGCGTATTCGTAGTGAACGTCTACAGCTCGCCCTTTGACCACAGACAGTCGTTCGCATCGATAATAACGAAGGCGACCTCAATGGCCAGGGGGGCCCCACTGATAGTGGCTGGAGATCTTAACGCGCCCCACGAAGCCTGGGGTTACGCAAGGCCAATGCCCAAGGGAGAGCGGCTATTGGAGGCAGTCACTAAGTGCTCGCTAGAGCTGGTGACGGACCCCCGCTATCCGACTCGACTAGGCACGTCGGTGGCGCGGGATACGACGCCCGACCTGACCTTCGTCAAAAACGTGCGAGGGGCCGAATGGCGCAACCTGCACGAGAACCTCGGCAGCGACCACTACATTCTGGCGGTGACGATCCCCATCAGGGCGGCACCACCGAGAGAATTTAAGGTCACCGACTGGGACGCCTTCCGCAAAATAAGGAAGGAAGACACAAGCGAATACGCGGACCTAGACAGCCTCTTTCGAAGGCTCAAAGAGGACGTTAGCACCGCGACGAGGGTCGTCCAAACGGAACTGAACGTGGAAAGGATGGACGCGAGATTGGCACACCTATTAGAGGCAAAGAATTCCATCACGGCCAGGTGGAAAACGCAAAGACTTAATCGCAGACTGCGAAAGAAATAGCTGCACTAAACAGGGAAATCGAAGCGCACTCGATCGAGCTTTCCAAGCAACAGTGGAACGAGGTGTGCGCGTCGGTAGATGGACAAATGCGAGCGGGAGGCAAATGGAACCTCCTAAAGAAACGGTTAGACGACAGGCAATCCAAAGGTAATCAGAGATTGGCAATCGATAGGGTTTTACACAAGGAAAAGGAGCAGGGCAAAACGGAGAGCGAGCTCCTAAAGGAGCTGGCGGAGACGTATTTGCCACTGAGCCCGTCGGGCGACGGCGACTATCCACAATACGCTGGCGCAGAGGTCGAAGAACTCGACGCGCCCTTCACGGAATCAGAAATTTGGGATGCCTTACAGGGCCTCAACGGACGCTCGGCGACGGGCCCGGACGGGGTCTCGAACAAACTGTTGAGAAACCTAGACGGAAAGTCGGTCGAGAAGCTCACTGAAGAAATCAACAGAGCGTGGGAAACGGGACGAGTACCCGAGGTCTGGAAAGAGGCCTCGGTCATACTAATACCGAAACCCGGTAAACCACTTGTGCCGGAGAACATGCGGCCGATATCGCTAACCTCGTGCGTGGGCAAGCCAGCGGAACATGCCATACATAACCGAGTATCGCGGTACATAGAGAGAGAGGGCCTCTTCCCACAACATGGTGGGCTTCAGACCGGGCCTCTCGGCACAGGACGTAATGCTACTACTCAATAAGCGTATAATCGACGGCATGACCGAGCCACCAGGGGCATACTGGCCCTAGACCTAACGAAAGCGTTCGACACGGTCAAACACAGATTTCTGCTGGAAACGATCTCGGTGATGGGGCTCGGTCGGGAATTCCACTTTTACATAAGCTCCTTCCTCAGAGACAGGATGGCAACGATCAAAATAGGACAGGCCACGTCCGATTGGTACACGCTGGGTGCGAAGGGCACCCCACAAGGGGCGGTGCTCTACCCACTATTATTCAATTTAGCAATGAAAGGGCTCTTGGACCGGCTGACGAGAGTGACCAATGTCAATCACGCCCTGTACGCAGACGACATTACGGTGTGGTGCACGGGAGGGTCCGACGCAGATGTCGAGCGGGCTCTCCAAGAGGCGCTGGACACAACGGAAGAGTACCTGATGGAAACGGGACTCCGCCTGTCACCCAGCAAATCGGAACTGTTGTTGTACAGGCCCTCGAAACAGGGCATGAGGAATTTGACGCCGATCGATCAAATCCCAATCAAATTGCATACGACCGACGGCCAGCCGATCCACAGAGTGGACACTATAAGGATCCTAGGGCTGCTAATTGAGGCTAAAGGCGGTAACACGCAAACCGTCATGAAACTCACGTCCAAAACGGAGAACATGCTCCGGCTGATCCTCAGGGTGACCAACCGCAGGGGAGGGCTCAGCGAGAGCAGTCTCATCAGACTTTACCACGCCTTCCTCATGAGTCACGTAAATTACGTAGCCTCGGCGCTAAAATGGACCAAGAGAGACGCGGCCAACATAGAGACACTGATGCGCAAGAGCATCAAAAGGGTGCTAGGTCTTTCCGATTACTACAAGCACAGAGCGGCTCGATTAGTTAGGGGTTCACAACTCGCTAGCAGAAATCATCGAAGCACAGACCAAGGCACTGGTCGTGCGGCGGTCGACCACCAGGGCCGGCAGACGCATCCTAGAAGAAGCAGGGATAAATGCACAGGCAGAGTGCAACGCACGCAAGGTCGCGCTCAGCGCTTCGGTCAGGGGCACTTTCAAGGTTGAATCGCTTCCGAGAACCGTCCACCCGCAATTCAACGAGGGGCGCCGAAAGGCGAGGGCCCGAGCACTACTGAAATCGACCGCCAACTGCCCGGGACTGGTGGCATTTGTAGACGCGGCCCAGTATTGGCGCAGCGACCGGTACGCGGCCGTCTCGATACGCTGGGATGGGACAATCATTAACGCGGCATCGGTCAAGGGGGTAACGTCCGAAGTGGCCGAACAGGTGGCAATAGCCATGGCAATGAGGGACCCCGAACGTCCTTACGTGTACACAGATTCGCGATCGGCGGCCAGAGCATTCGCCTCGGTCTCCATATCGCGGGAAGCGGCGGCCGTCCTCGGCAACGAGGGAGCCGCGGGTCAACACATCGTCAAATGGTTTCCGGCCCACAAGGGGGCCAACGTGCACCCCGACTTTCCCAACGCCAACGAGCTGGCGCACGACCGCGCGCGAGGACTCACGCACCGCGGCGATTGTGGCGAGCGAAGTGGCGGGGAGGGAGGGGAGCACCGAGACCCTGCTCACCTTCAACTAAATAACAACGCACTATCAGCTGTCGAGGAGGGCCTTCCCGCTCCCCCACGCTAAACTCAATAGACCACAGTCATCGATATTCAGAATGCTTCAGACAGGGTCGTTCCCCTCGAGAGGCAGACTGAGCCTTTATTCACCAGAGGTAGAGCCGCAATGTCCGGATTGTGGCGAATCATACTGCTCGCTAGCGCACATGCTCTGGCAATGCTCCGCGTTAAGCGGCACCATGTTCCGTAAAGAAGAAGACTGGGAGGACGCCCTGCGAAGCGACGACCACCAGACCCAGCTCCGGGCTGTCCAGAGCGCTCACGAAAGGGCGGAGGCTCATGGGCTTCCCGTCCCAACGTGGGTGCGACCCGCGACCCCTGCCGAGCACCAGACAAAGAATGGGTGGGGGGTTCCTCAGGACTCAATAAAGTTATTTCCCCCCTCTTTGCTGATGACTGCGTGATTTATCATACCATTAACAACGTCACAGACGAAGATACTTTGCAACAACATCTTAAACATGTGCAGTCTTGGTGTGCACGTTGGCAAATGACTCTTAATCCAAATAAATGTAAACATATTGTTACGCGCAAAGGAGACCGTTTGTAAAATTTACAGATGAAGGGGACCGTTTATTTTAGGTCGCGTAGGTGAGCGCAAGAGCGGCTGGCTGGTTGATGCACTCAGCGTCGTCCTCTTTCTCTTTTCCAACCAGGGACCGCAATCACGCTCATACCCTTAACCCTTCTTCGTTTTCCTCACGCGTAACATTCCTCCCGTCGCAGACGAAGCCCACCGGGCGAGTCAATCCATTTGTCTTGAAGTGAAGAGTTTCAAGCGGGCGACATGGACCACTTGGGTCTTGGCAGCTCTTCTACCACTCGCCATGAGGCGAGCTATGTTATAGGTGACTTCCGTGCGTCTGGTAATAATTACAAACGGGTCATCGTAGGTGGCCAAAAGCTGTTGGCATAACCCGCGTTTCCGTACTGGAGTCCACAGCCAGACTAAATCACCCGGGCGATAGATTACCGGACGGTGGCAAATGTCGTAGTGTGCTTTTGATCTGTCCTGCGATGCCAAAGTGCGCAAACGAGCAATACGACGAGCTTCTTCGGCACGGCAGAGAGTCTCCGCGACAGTGGGATTTTCGTGACTGTAGAAAGGGGAAAACAGTGTCGATTGTGTACCGGGTGGCCGTGCGTACAGCAGGAAGAAAGGGCTATACCCGGTAGTCTCATGCTTGGCGGTGTTGAACGTGTACGTGATAAAAGGCAGTACGTCATCCCAGTTCCTCTGGTCGGATGAAACATACATATATCATGTTTACAATTGTTCGGTTGGTGCGCTTCGTAATCCCATTCGTTTGGGATGGTACGGTGTCGAGTGACGCAAGTGGGATTCACACAAACGAAACAGCTCCTCCACGACATCCGCTGTGAATTGTCGTCCACGGTCGCTGATGATCACGCGAGGCGGACCATGTCGCAGGATGACATATTTCAGCAGGAATGTTGAAACGTCATTGGCAGTTGCGGAGGGCACGGCCGCCGTCTCGCAGTAGCGTGTGAGGTAGTCGACGCAAACAACTATCCAACGATTTCCCTTGGCAGATTTCGGAAAAGGGCCCACGAAATCAATGCCCACTTGTTGGAAAGGCGTGCTTGGAGGCGGGATCGGCTGCAGGAGACCGGCTGGACCAATAGATGGACGTTTGCGGCGCTGGCACTGCATGAAGCTGGCCACATCCGTTTCAACAGACTGTCGTATTCCAGGCCAATAAAATCGTTCCTGAATCCGGTAGAGCGTCCTCGCCGAACCTAAATGGCCAGACGTAGGGTCGTCGTGCATAGCACTCAGGATCGCTATGCGAAGGCTCTCCGGCACCACTAGAAGAAAACGTGCGCCTGTGCCGGAAAAGTTCTTGTACAGGAGTCCATCACGCACGCAGAAATCGTGTGCTGTAGTAGAGGTGGTCGTAGCGGTGAAGAGCGGTGTTAATTTAGCGTCCTTTCGCTGTTCGGCTTTGAAACAGTAGAAGTCTGGAAAACGCGGTGACAGAGAAGCCACAAGGTGATCGAAGTCGTCGGCGTCACAGTCGTAGTGCGGGGGCATACGCGAGAGGCAGTCCGCGTCAGGTGTGTCGACCACTCTTATAAGACACGCTGAAGCTGTATCTTGCAGTCGGAGCGCCCAGCGCGCAAGGCGGCCACAAGGGTCACGAAGATTTACAAGCCAACACAATGAGTGGTGGTCGGTGACAACTGTGAAGGGGCGTCCATACAGGTAAGAGCGAAACCGCTGAACCGCAAATATTACTGCGAGGCATTCTTGCTCCGTGACAATGTAATTCTGCTCTGGCCTACTTAAGGATCGACTTGCATATGCGATCACGTGTTCCCGGTCACCATGGCGTTGAACTAGGACGGCACCAATACCTATGCCACTGGCATCCGTATGGAGTTCCGTCGGAGCTGAAGGATTGAAGTGTTGAAGAACAGGCCGTGACATCATCAGAAACTCCAACTGACGAAAAGAAGAGTCGCACTCCGGAGTCCACTCAAAGGGGATATCCTTTCGTAGCAGACATGTCAGCGGATACGCGACGTCGGCAAATTTAGGAATAAGCGGCGGAAATAGGAACAAAGCCCCAGAAAACTACGGAGCGTGGTGCACTGAACGCTTCAACGGCTGCTGTCTTCTGGGTATCAGGGCGGATGCCGTCCTTATCGACGAGATGTCCAAGCACAAGGGTTTGGCGGTCGCCGAAGTGGCATTTCTTGGAGTTTAAAACTAGGCCAGCGTTCCTGAAGCAGTTCAGGACAATGTCTAGACGCGAGTTGTGTTCGCTGAAGGTGCGGCCAAAGATGACGACGTCGTCGAGGTAACACATGCAGATGTTCCACTTTAAGCCACGCAGAATAGTGTCCATAAATCTCTCGAATGTTGCCGGAGCGTTGCACAGTCCGAATGGCATCACATTATATTCGAAGAGCCCGTCAGAGTTACGAAAGCAGTCTTTTCCTTGTCCTCAGGATGCATCGGAATTTGCCAGTAGCCGGATCGTAAGTCTACTGAGGAAAAGTAAGAGGCGGAATGAAGTTAGTCTATTGCGTCATCAATACGTGAGAGTGGGTACACGCCCT
>NW_023606631.1:0-60001 GCF_013339745.2 Dermacentor silvarum | reverse complement strand
GCAGGAAGGTATACGTATATATGTAATGTAAAACGGTGAATACATTTCAACCCAGCGAATGAAACAGTGGGATCGATTTGAGGCCTCAGGTGTTCGGCCGTAAAAGAAACGAGAGAGAACAGAGACGCGGTGCAAAACAAGACAGAGTCTGCAAAACTTCGGACAGGAAACGGAGAGAAAAGGAAAATCGTCCCGTCCGCGAGGCATGCATGTACTCCGGCGGTAAAACAAGATGACGATGTCGCATTTCAGCGCTGACGCAGTATACACAGTCTATGCATGCACGGGCGCTTTTCTATCATCGTCACCTGCACTACGGAAAAGCGGCAGAAACTGCATAGCCCGTCGCAGGCCCATTTTCTCGAGGAACTAGAAAAAGTACATCTGGAAACAATGAATTACCATGTTCTCATGTGTGTATATTGGGAAGAACAAGTACCGCATCTACAAAAATCATATTTAAAGTGCATGCGGTCGATAAGCGCTGCTGCGTCGAAAAACGCTTCGCTGTTCTTTCGTGGGAATCGTCGCAGTGTGTGTCTGTATGATGGCGCGTTCCATTCGGCAAATAGGGGCGTTTTGAATTAGCTGCTCATCTCGTTGCCCTCCGACTAATGCTTGGATTACCTCGTGAGGCGCAATCTGTTGCATTACTCACTGAAGCTCATCAGTTACCCCTGAGGCTGCAAGTAGACCTGAGAGCTCTTATTGAGCGTCTGCACTGCGCATCGAGTGGTCAATCGCTACTTCATAGTCTGATTCACCGCCCGTTTTCTCTCATGGGAGAAATGGCGGCATTATTTATGAACATTTCTGGTATTTCTGAACGTGCTGCTTCAGTTATGCCTCCGGCCTCCTAAACATATCACCGAAACACGTATTCCCCATTTATCTCACAATCCTTCACATACCCAAAAAGTCTCATACGCCTGTTTTGGCAATATTTCTATTCGCTCAGTCGCACATGTTCGAAAGATTTCCAAATTATCTTCACGTATTCACAGATGCACCTGTACACAGCGACGGTCAAGACGCCTCTGCAGCTCTTTTCTGCCCTTCGACTCAAGTACGACGTATATTTCATGTACCCAATCCAGCCTAATCAACAACTGCGGAGCTATCAGCGATTAATGTTGCAATGAAATACGTGTAAGAGGAGTTAACTGCGTCGAAGATTGCCATCTTTACTGAACTACCGCGCTTACGAACTACCGCATCCGGGCGGCCCGTGCGCGCCCGCCCGGGCCACTGTATCTTGAAAGCCATCTGCGACGGGGGCACAGTCCACCGCGTGCTGTGTTTTCGCGGCTTAGTTCGCGTTGATGCGAGACGCAGCACGAATGTCAATTCGTTCGCTGCTGCCGCCGCGCTTCCTCACTCCAGCGTTTTGACAGCGAGTTTCCGCGGTCATCGAGTGAGATGTGTTCATGCTTGCTTGTCACCATGCTTGTTAAGTTAGTTAGTACGCCTATGTTTACAAGTTTATACGACCTATAAACCTAATACGGCCACTAATTTGCTATCGCAAACGATGTTTCCCCTTTCGGGCGAAACTGCGACTTTTTTGTTAACCTTTATTTGTGAGAGAAGAAAAAATCGGGTAGGCAGTATCAGGGACGCAGCCGCAGCGGGGTACGTGAAACGTCTTGTGCGTGCTGCAGGCGGTGTGTGGGCACTAGGGTACAGAAATGGACGTTAACGAATGCACAAGTTACATTTATTCACGCGTTAGAACGCTTACATGCTTCACTTATGTGACAACTAGTGGGGGTCTTACGGTCCTATTTTGCAATCACGCTCACTCCTTATAAGTAGCAGGCCCGTTTGTTTTGCAGAGGGTGTTTGGGCACTGGGGTAAAAAATGACTCCCCTACACTGGTGACGTGCGAGACTGACCTGCGCTGCTCGAGCTCGTGGCACTTTTAAATAGGTGAGGTTCTTGTGTTCAGCTCAATCTACTGCGCTAGCGCTCCCTATATGGAGACGGACACGTTCTGCCGTGGTCAAAAAAGGTTGAGTATCCTTGTGTCTTGCTGCCCTAGTCTCTTCGAGCCGTTTCTGCACCCTACGTGTCGAACGCAGGTGGGTCATAACCGACCAAGCGTGAAATTTCCACTACACAATTGAAGGCCTTATAACTCCTGATGAACACCGGTTTGAGTTCGATTTGTTATACCTACTGTGTCGGCAAAGTGAGCTCCCTCAAACGCTATCACTCCCGCTCGGATCGACAAACGCACTGCCAACAAGATATGCCTCTCTGAACAGCCGTGCTCGAGCCAAAATTTAGCTCCGATTGCGTCATTCTTGGCGCGACAAGGGCGCCATCTGCGCGAGGGTCACATGCATGATCGAGTAATAGTTTCTTTTTTCTAAACAACGATATGAAAATAAGGTGCGTTTGTAGTACGGTTGCAAAGATATAAGCGATATTAGTGTTACATGTTTTCGCTACATGCGGTTTTAGCAAGCGATCCCTTACGCTGACCGAAATGACGGACGATTTTTCAAAAACAATATTTCAAGCACTTGAGAGTCGATGTACGATTTAATCAATCACAAGCGCAGGGTAAGCGTTACCACACTTACTACAATGAAGGCAAATGTGTGCTGCTCTACACAAGTAAATGATGGAGTCGCTGGAAGATTAAAAACGAAGTATAGCAGTCAATACTCGGGCACAATCCACTACACCTTAAGACAGATACCTTAACGCTGCCAGCACGCTCTCGTTACGCTTCAACGAAGACACGGTGTCCTTAATACTGAATGTACTTATACACGCCGGAAAGGCTGACGCTTCGGCGGTAATGTTATACAATACGGTGGTGTTTCTTTTTTCGTTTTGTTTTTCGATATCTTCTTTGATTCGAAGCCATCTTTATCATTGATCCTGCAAAACGGTAGACCGACCGTGATAATGTAGGCGTGAGGCGCTACACCCGCTAATCAATAAGGACAAAAAGAAACGTTTTGGAACGTAATGGAGATGTGATCACCGTGTTATTTGTACTCAGCCTGCGAAATTCGATTTGTCGCCGAGCTCTCCTTGAGAATGTTTACAAAATAATTTTTTTTTCTTTGTACACTTATAAGTAAACAGCCGGGAACAACTGACGGCGCTTGTTTCATCGCGCGGAGAAGGTGTTGTTGTGATCGATCGTTTATCCAGCGGATCTAGTCGCTCACGGAGAACGCGACAATGGTAAACGAGCCAACGCTCTCGTCAGAGCCAGTTCCAACTGAGGTGATTTATGGCAACCAGTTGGACACCGCCAAACGGGTTTGGGAGATTTGCGAAGTGACATTCCTTCAAATGACCTCGTGGTGCCTTTCTCTCCTGGCATCGCTTCGCTAGTGGGGAACGTGTGTCCTCGGTCTCTTTCCCGCTTTCCCTGTTCGTGCAGAGTGACGTGCGTGTGTTTTGGGCCAAGCT
This sequence comes from Dermacentor silvarum, assembly GCF_013339745.2. Lineage (NCBI taxonomy): Eukaryota > Metazoa > Arthropoda > Arachnida > Ixodida > Ixodidae > Dermacentor > Dermacentor silvarum. The sequence continues at coordinate 56,565 of NW_023606631.1, read as the reverse complement.
CTCATCGGAGGGAAAGGGCTGCAAACGTTCGGATTCGCCAAAGATCATGTCACCCATCTCCTGACACCGTATTAGGAGAAGGTGACGTGGCCGGAACGTCGGATGAGATAAAAAACGAAACGGACGCTCTGTGATCGAAACCGGCAGCTTGAAGTGGACGTCTTCTCTGCATCATTCTTATATGATCTAGTACAAAATGTAAATATAAACGCGTGTTCAAAAAGGCCCTGAATGTCATGCCAAGGCACACGATCCTTACTCCGGTGCATGAAGTTCTCACATGACCGCACCCCCGGTCGCAACAGTGTACAGGGCCGTCCACTATATATATATATATATATATATATATATATATATATATATATATATATATATATATATATATATATATATATATAAGAGCGTCTTGGAATGACACATTCCACTTCTAATTTTAATGCGATTAGCATTCTCAGGATCTTAACGCCCTATCCGGTATCTATCTGCCCGTATATCGATCTACACATCTAAGTGTCCGTCTATCTATCCATCTATATGTCCGTCTATCTATCCATTATCGCGCCTCGAGGTGGCGTTTGGTCCATGAATCCACCAAGCCCATTGATGAGTACGTCCAGTAGTAGGAATAAGGAAAAATGGTTTAATTTACATTATGTACACCGACCCATGGTACGGAAGCCCACTCCATCAGGAGCATATTAAAACGTCCGAGTTCACCTAAGGACACGTCTATCTATCCGTCGTGACGCGTTTCGGCGGTGGCAATACAGTGTGTCGCTGCATTGCTTCAATGGTAACGGTATTAATGCCGACGGTCATCCTTAGGTTTCTGCAGGAATCGTTTTTTTTTTTATTTATTTATTGAAGGTGCTCGACCTCAATGCCATAGAAAAATTAATGACATTATGGCATTAATTTTGAAATTATGCCATCTATCAGTACTATGTCATTTATTATTTATCTATTTTTCTATGTTTTGACGTGCCCATTCGGTTCGGTCCGGGGAGGTGTGGCGTGCGGTCACGACGAGAATGTCACGTGTGAGCAGTACATCGTGACGTCTGGGCACACGCTCCGGCTCGCTCGGTATTCTGCCATGCTGCTACTCGTCGCGCTACCCGGATTGCTAGCAGCATAACAGACCACCGAGAGAGACAGAGCAAGTGCCGAAACGTCGCGATATACTGCTCACATGTGACCACCTTCTGGGTCGTGACACGCACGCACACACCTCCCCGGAAACGAAACCGAAACTGGTTGGTAGAAAAGCTACTGCAGTAAATTGTTTACGGTGCTGCTTGTTAGAACGTTCTCCACGCTTTGGAGGTGCAAAGTTTTCATCTAAAGCAAAAAAAAAAAAAAGTGTCAGTACTGTCTCATCCGTATCCAAGCTACTGCAACATCATCATTTCTTTTTCCTCGTCATCGAGGAAAATGTGCCTTGTGGAAGGCCTATTGTGGATATCTATTGTCTATATATATCCGCATTATCGACTATCCATTGTTTATCGACTGTTATATTCTATGCCAAATTTAGGCTGGTATAAGTGCTGGAATAATAAGGCGATTCCACTAACAGTGGACGATCCCGTACATTTGGAACGAGTTTCAGAAAACACTCAAGAAATTATTTCCGTCAGACACCCGTGGAATTAGATACCTGGCTATGGCAAATGACGACGAGGCCTCGTGCCGTGTCGTTATGCCAGTGGGCCTCTGGAGCATACGACGGTCGCGTATGGCCGGGTTCCACTGTGACGATATACGTAGAATCGGGTCAACAAATGAAAAGCCCTCTAAGAACGAGCCTAAATAACTCAAAAGAACTCGTTGCTGGGCAAGTTGGCTGATACTTTGCAAAAAAAGCACCGTAGCACAAATTGGATGCAGGAAAAGTAGAACTCGTGCTGTCTTGCCTACTCTATACTTTGTGTTCGTCTAACCTGCGCAACAGTGCCACAGGCTAAGCCACAATAAGCAGCGCGGCTCGTCCTAAAAACAAAAACAAGAAAGAGACATAGAGAGCACTCAATGTAAACGGAATGTTTCGGCCAAATAAAATGTATTAATGCTGTTTGCTTGCAATAAAAAAAAAGTGGCGCTATATTTTGTACTCGTTTTTGAAGTTCATTGAATCTGTAATGAAGTTCAGACAAAACTGTCAGAGGCAGCTGCATGGTGGTCCTCTTCCGTCAAATGCTAGGTTGCACTAAAGTGATTATTGTGAACTTTACAGCTGCTCTCTAGACTTTTGCTGAGAGTTACCGGCATTTGCGAATGACCCATTCGATACTGCGTGACCAGGCACCGTGCCACTTCAGCTCTTTCGTCCGTTGGAGACGACGGCACATGGGCAGCAACCTCCCATATTTGTGTACTACTGATGATGAAACAATGAAGCGTGGAACAAACAATGAAACAAGCTGAAGCGTCAGTGGGTGGAGTACGCGGGGTACCCAACACAAGAAAGGTAGTGTTTAAACAGCAGAGACCGGCAAGTCAAACAACTTCGCGACGATGAAGAAAACATGTGCAGCCCCTGCTCACGAAGGCTCACAGAGCTTATACAACTGTTCGCCTGACGCTTGGAAGCCTTGCGTCTACAACTCCTTTGCTTTGATCGTGATCGAAGACCCCCTAGCGGAAGTGAACGCCTTCGTGAAAAAAGGGTCATCTCAAATAGCCTGCATACCAAAGCCGGTAAGTTCATTTCACTTGCAGAATCCCGAACTATCAGTTGCAATGTGTCGACGCTTGTCTCGAACGCACGTAAACAATAGGCGCCTAGCTGTTTGCATCCTGGTATATCCTCCTGAGACCCGAACACAACTATGGTATATAATTGCTCTTCAATGTGGTTTTTATTGTCTACTGTTATTTTATGAAGCTTGAAAAACAATTAGTTTAAATTTATGTACCATGGTTATAGGTGCCAGAAGCTGGCAAAGTTTAGATTCCATCATCTCCTCATGTTTGCTATGGTAAAAACAGCATCTCATTGCTTAAACGCAGATGGAACTACGTGTAGTACATTGCCATGTGGCTGCCGCGTCCGTTATTTTCACACAATCTCAGTGATTTCGAAACACACCTCATGGTTGCTTTCTGCCGTCAGGGACGACAGAGAAGTCTAAATCAATTGAATGTCAAATTCCTCAAAATCGGATGACAAGAAAAAGAGTAAACCCCTTCCTTACAGTTACACATGCACTATACTTCATATCCATGCAGAATGAACATCTTGCGTTATCACTTCCGAGCGAATTTCGAAAAAAAAATGTTGAAGGCCATGTACAATGTATTGTACAAGGGTTCTTAAGAGGATATAGCCTTGTAGAGAAAGCAATGCATCGTCGATCGATTCAGCTGAAACCTGGCTGGCTCGATCGGGCTTTATGTTTTGCAAGCGCACGTGAAATCGACGCCAATGTGAGCGCCAAACTCGTTACGTTATCACAAGGAAAATAGGGAATATGCTTCTAAAAGCTTTACAAATGATGACTTGATACATATTAACCTAATAAAGTACTCGTATACAACGTACATACAAGTCGGGGCAGGAGCTAAGTTCAACTGGTTTATTTGCAGGCAAAAGTCTGAAATGTAAACAACACATGTGCATGCATTCATCACCCAAGTATACTCATCGTGGCAATATGTGCAATGTGTCAAACAACTGCCGTTCATTGCAGAATATATAAACAGACGTGTCAATAATACAATCCACGCCTTTCTTCTTAATATGAAAGGCCTCCAACATCTCCCTCGCTAATGTGGTATTATCTCTACACAGGCCCTTTATCTCAATGAGCCGCGTGGCTCACATTTTCAAGTAATGCAGCACGCTGGTGAGCGCGCATAAAGCCATTACTTCTCATTGACCGTGCAATACTTTCATGCCAAGTCATTAACACAATTTTCAGTTTGACCTTCATAGGTTCATGGTAGCGTGCGATGCAGCGCCCGCCGTATTTTGCCCTAGCAGCCGCCCACACACAGAGAGAAACTTAAGGAACTCCGTTCCGGGTAGAGACGCTTCTCTGCCGCTTGTGGCTTGGCATGGCCTTCACGAATGCTTACTCATTTCAGATCGGAATGGCCAACAGCTTAGATGTGACGACTGTAGCTGCCGAAGAAACAATCGTCCACCTTCTTTGTGAGTGTCCCCACTTCAGTGCGCCCAGGCAAGAACTTTCAAGAATGTTAGATAGACTTTTAGATAAACTCCCTTTGTCGGAGGAAAGGGTCCTGGGACACTGGCCGAAACCGTCCTCAGCACAGAAGGCTTTGAAAGCGTTGTTGCGCTCTTGCAGAGAACGGGTCTTAGAGACTGTCTTTAAGCTGTGCCGTATTCTCCTTTCCTTTTTACAGCGTAAGCTGTTATGGGCTCATTCCAATAGTCATTACGGTTCCCGGTGGCGTCCGCCGCCGCCGCCGATGCCGGTGACCGTAACCGCTATCGCCGAAAATGCGAAAAAAAGTACCCAGTCCCCGCGCAGATCGAACCCAGGCCCACTGCGCGGGAGTCGGATACTTTACCACTGAGCCACGCAAGCGCTTGCAATGAGGCTGCGCAAAAATGCCCTATAAACGCTCCCTAGGCAGGCGCGCAGGCGCAGACGACGAGATGCGGTTCAGGCGAGGCGCACTATCAATGCAATCCCGAACCTCCGCCAGTATGGTGGCGCCATCTAGTTAAGGCGCCTGCAAACGCATCGTGCCCGACAAGTGAGTTGTATATAGCAGTTGCATGCTGCATGTAAATGTACCTAGTATTCTGGATACCTCTTCGGTACACATTATGGCGTCTCCTCGCAAGGTACGAATCGCTGTTGAACATGCGAATCATAGAGCTACGTGCGCGGGTACAACCAGGCATCATATCGGGCTCAGCAGACTGCTGTGCAGATAGCATTACAAGCCGCAGCTCGCCGTCGACGCCGGGGGGACAGTTCAGGTCGTTCTCGTCAAAACGAGGCGAACAGACTTTGCCGCGAAGACCCTGTTGTGCGTGGTGCCGGAATTGGAGCTACTCTTGAGCCGCTCTACCAGCTTACGCTGTGACTGTGCTGTGTGTGCCACGCAGGCCTGCGACTTTTTTCATTTTGTATCTTGCTCTTCTTTATTTCTTTTTTTATAACACCTCTTTTCTATTATCTTCTAATTTCCTTACTCCTTTTCCACAGCACAGGGTAGCCAGCCGATCTGAGAACTGGCTGAGCTCCCTGTTTTTCCTTCCTTCCGTTCCGGGTAGATTTAGGCAAATTGCACCGGCATTGCTTGCATTTTGTGTCCTTCACGCGCTTTTAGAAAGTTAATGTGACGTTTCAGGCGAAGTGCGTAAATTTCTGCCACATGTAGAAAGAGAGAGAGAAATGTGAAACGCAAGGAGGAGGTTAATCTGAAGAGACACTTCTGCTTTGCTTCCTTGCGTTGCTGGTAGTGTGGTAAGGGAAGAAAATAAATATGGAGAGAATAGCTGATAGTTAAAGAAAGGCATGAAAAAAATAAGGAGGCGGCGAAGGACGCGGTACTATTAGTTTATCTCTAATAATAAGTTGTTAAAACTTACAAACTTAAATAGCGCCTCGACCAACTTTCTCACGTGGTTGTGCTTTTTAGAACGGCATTTTTGCACTCCGCCCCCCAAACGAATGCGACTAATGTGGCCTGGAGTCAAACCGGCGACCTCCTTCTGAGTATCGATATGCACCCGGTGACGCGCCACCGCGACTGGTCACTGTTGACTGACAGCTTTCTCGAAAAAAGAAAATTATAACAATAAGAAGAACACAGCCGTATTACCGGCGCCCAGAAACAATGTATCGATGCCGCCACGGTCAAGCGCGCACCACCTGCAGCCAGCACACGACCGTGGCCGCGACGTGGTATACGCGCGTAATGCGCTCACCTGTTGTTCGACGTCGTCACGGGCCGATGCCGGCAGCAGCGTGACGGTGAGCACGATGTAGCCGAGATCCTTGGCGTCCGCGTCTTCCGCCTTGCCGGACTCGGTTAGGTTGAGCAGGATGTCAGTCGGCCTGCACACCGCACCAATCACGACAGACGCACACAGGGACGCTATGTTTTCCCTCATCTCGCCGAACATATTTCACTTTGTTTCTCTGACTCGAACACGAGGAAGAGTTGGGCAAAACAACAGCTTAATGCATGAGCAGGCCAGACGAGGAACAACCGCGACATCCATAGCGTGACAAGTGAGCGCCGTTAACATGCCGTGAAAGTCTTGTTCTCTCAATTGTTTATCACGCAAACGGCGGTATTGTAGTAAACAACATGAACTCGGGCGTTCAACAACGCTCTCTATATGTAACAGTGCCCCATTTACCGGCGAGACGCAACACTCCTGAAATAGTATGCACGAGATTAGGGCCTGCTAGCTTACAAATCACTCAACATGAGCGCTATCGAATCAACTGTCAAGCTTACTACTTAGCAGACAGGGGTAATTCATTTATGTTATTTTTTCGAAAGCCCACTATAACAAATGTCGAGCTTGCAGGTCTCACGTGGAGACACATTGGTTTCAAGGCGCCTTACTTCACGCATTGCAGCGTGCACACACAGTGTTCACTCTCTCCGTCTTTCTTCCTTATATCCCCTTTCCCTTGCCCGTGTAGGGTGGCAAACCGGAGGCTTGTGGGGTTGACCTCTTTGCCTTTCTTCTCCTTACTTTCTCTCTCTCTCTCTTTCTCTCACTGTCGCAAACTGTGGTGGCCGTGACTGCAACTTAGAAACGTAGTCAGCTGATGCTAACATAGCGCTTTCTTGGAAATGCTAGCGTTGTCAAAAAGGACCATGGGAAATTCTGATAAAATTATCAGAAATGATGCGAAGTGATGGATCACAGGTAAGACGTTACGCAGGAGAACGCAAGGCCGTACGTTTGGCTTCTCGAGGCTTTAAGCGTGTTTCAGTGTGAAACGTATACAGAGAAATTATGAGCCACTGCGTACAGTACGGTATTTTATAAACGCTCACGATGCCGACTTATTATGCTGGACAGAAAAGGGGCCTGACGCGCGCCGGCACTCCATCAGTTCCGTCATTCTCTGTCGTGCGTATAATAAATAGTTCGTCCACATTCGCCTGACTGCAGTACCTTATGTCCTGGAGTTCGACACTATAGTCAGAAAGGATAGTTAAACTGAGGACAATTAACCAGAACGAAGAAACTTGCGGAGGTTTAAGGTCGATGTAGCTGTAACATTGTGAGCGTTCGTGGCGGTTTGGGCGGCTGAGTAGAGCGGGAGCAAGCCTACTATCTGTTCCCGGAAAAGGAAGCCGGGCTGCAACCGGTCCGCTATGATCGCGGCGGAAGAAGCAAGCAGAAAAATAAAGAAATAAAGGCCACAACAGTGCACGACCTTAGCGGCTATGAAAGCCTATGAACGATGGCTAACTCCAGCATCATATTCGTTACTGCTAATCATCGTACAGGAACCAGCGCAGCTCCATTCATCGTGTGCAGCGAACTAGAGACAAAAGTAGAAGCATTCTAGACGCGACAGAAAGAAAGAAGCTGCGCACCGACGCGGTACAAACGTAGGAGATGGTCGGTGAACTGACTACTTGCTCGATGAGGAGGGGGCAGGGAAGGGCAGGATAACGCGATGGCGGTCTTCCATAGACATGCCAATTTCCCATGAATGACAGTCCTCATAAAAGCAACCACTCATTCTCTCGGACACAAAAGACAAAGAAGGAAAACTGCGCGAAAATGTTCCCGGCCTATTTGAACGAAAAGTCGCTTTCACTTCCTGTAAACTGCACATCCATCCGTGCATGTTTACGGTAAAACAACCGACTGTGGGCAAGTGAAGCTTTCTCTCTCCGTAGGCGTCATCTTTAAGCTAAGTATGTAACAAGGAGCCCCACCGAACAGCCAATCGACGGGGTTTTCAATGCGCAGCGCACGTACCTGTCTATCTCTAGCGTATGCAGTTCTACGGTGGCTGCGCCCATGAAGTCGTCCTGGAGGCCGAAGTCGTAGTCGAAGACGCGCACCACCAGCGGGTCCCAGAGGTCTCGCACGGCCACCGTGAAGCACTCGTCCCAGTACGGGTCCAGCGAGCGGGACACCGTGCGGCTGCGGTACACCTGCCGGCCGCCCTGCTTGAACTTCACGTACGGGTCGCTCGTGCCTGTTTCGAGCGAGAGATAAAGGAATACAATTTCTGTTTTTGCTATCCCGTATCGGATTCCAATAAGTCGGCCTCCGCTCCTTGCACCGGGGACTACTCTATGCTTCCTCCAAATGTGAACTCGGCGTCACGTTTACTTCATCGAGGACACCGGGGAAACCTACAGTCAAACCCGGATATATTGATCCCGGATAAAACGAATTATCGTGTATAACGCTTTGTATAAGGCCTGAAAAAAATGGAAAAGATAATGGAGCACCCTTTACTAGAGTTAGCCGATTTTGTCGTTATGCTTTCGTCTTCCCCATCCACCCGCTTTCCCGATATAATGTTTCTGCTCACAAGGCTCGCCGGCATTCTAGACGCACAGGCTTTTCCCCCGAAATTGCAACCCGAAAAAAAAGAAGAAAAAAAATCGAAGGACTGGACGAAGAACGCTTGTATCCACTTTGTCATCGATGGGCGACTGCAGGCAGTTAGTATCGAACCCACGACGTAACGCCGTCGAAACGGGCGCTGCGCCAGGCCTACCAAAGCCTTAGTGGACGCTAGTAACGCTTTTTAATGTAGGGACCGCTATAACGTAAGGGTTCCTCTCGCTCCATTCTATTCCTCTCTTCTCGTCCACCGTGCGTGGCCGGCCGATCCCGATGATCACGTGGGTGGAGCGCGGTGTTCAGGCCAGTGACAAAGCGCATAAAGGAATACCATTGTAAGAAAATCACCAGCCCTTCCCCTGTCGAGAAAATGGGGGTAAGCGAATCTTGTGGCAAGGCGACGATGTCGCAGGCGTTCCGCTTCGTTTGCCCTGAACTCAGGGTCGGCGGCTATTCGTTGACCGAATAGTGCGTAAGGGCGCGTTGCAGGTCCCCGAGCCCACAGGGGTATATGTGGCATCGAGCTTGGACCCTTTCTGCACTGTCACCAGGATCGGCCCACTTTTTAGCGTGACACCACCACTACCGCCGACACTTGTGAGGCAATACAAGCTTCGCTTGAATATGATAGTTACATTATACCGGTCAAGCATTCCCTTTTGCAGTCATGTTGTCCTGCCGCTAATGCGACGCTCATCCACAGGGATCATCACGGGCAGTCGCGTTCGGTCCTCTTAGAGATGTGCTTACGTTTAGAGATCTTTGTGTTTCTGTCGAACTTAAATGACAAAAATAAATCATGTTAAAAATGACCAGTTCGTTCCGCAATTTATTCGGTGCAAACACTGCCGCATTATGACCCCTCAAGGACAAAGACGTTTATCGTGACAGTCCCATTACTGAACTAGGTTACCGCTACATTATACGTGTTTGTCAATGGCCTTTTCAATGCATTTTATTGTTACGACCTCGAGAACGCACTGATGTTATCTTTATTTTTTTTTCTTTATGAATCCGTGTAAGTTGCTGCATGCCATGTGCTTCTTCGTGTATTGTGAAGTGGTTGCTCCAGCACCCGACTATATATCCGCACATCTCTGTTGTTCGAATTTGTCCTCGGTTCCTGCGTCTTCCTGCGTATCGTCTTTGTGGCCGTCCCTCAGACCAGGCAGGAGCTAACATGGCTCTAAATGTTTGTTTTGTGTTTAGCTCGCAACAATGTGAATATTAATAATCAATCAATCATTTAGTTACCGTGCCAAGGAAAACCCTAAGGTCAGCTGCCCCCCCCCCCCCCCCCCCACACACACACACTCACGCATCTATTAAATACCAAAAAGAAAACCAAACAACTTCAGGGGACTATAAGTGAAAAAGGCAGAATAATAATAATAATCAATCAATCAATCATTTATTTATCGTGCCCAGGAACAACCGTGAGGTCTGGGTGCTGGCGCACGTATACATAGAAAAAGAAATACAGCAGGGGAGTATCAGTGAAAAAAAAACTATGAATAAAAATTATCAATCTTGAAAAGAAAAGTCTACATACATGTAACGGAAGGCGCAAAATGCATACATAATAAAATGGAGAAGGGAAGTTGAACAATATGGTGAAACTAATAATAATAATAATAATAATAATAATAATAATAATAATAATGATGATGATGATGATGATGATGATGATGATGATGATGATGATGATGATGATGATGATGATGATGATGATGATGGGGGTATACGCCCTGATTTTGCAACCGTGCATCCGTCTCAAGGTTATGTATGCAATAACGTTTGCGCATTCCCCGCAAAGCCGGCTTCAGAAGGTGACTATTTCAGCCACACCAGCGGCACGAACGTGGCCGTTCTTCCAACTCGGCGACGACTTATGATGCAAGTTCTTACGAAGATGTCAACAAAACAATGTATCCAATTGACGCCTGCATTGAGAGTTGAAAGCTCTTGCTCACAAAGCAAAAACCAGGTCCGAAATAAATAAAGAAAGTGGGAGGGGAGTGGTGCATGGTGTCTTTTTTTGGACAAACGAGAGAGGCGCCGCAGGACAACCGCACGGGACAAGGCGTGCATGCTGTGCAGGAGCGGGCACTGACCGCAGGCGTCCTTGGCGATCAGGTTCTTGCCGCAGCGAAGATGCACATCCAGCTTGTACAGCACCACGCCAGACGACGACTCCGTCCTGGCGGTGAAAAGAGCAGTAAGAAAACGGGCTAAACGGGTTGTTCACGGCCAACGAAATCAACAGATGTACAGAGAATTCGTTACAGAAAAGCTACACAGCTCCTTTTCTCCTCCGCACTGGGGCAGCACTGTGCTTGTAATCAAGCACCCTTTCATAAAAAAAAATAATGTGTTCGGCACGCAGGTTTGCAAAGAAAAAAAAGATGTGTGCCTCGTACCGTAGTCGAATACGTGTAAAGTTTGTGTCAAAGTGTTTACGGGCCACTGTGTGCAGCCTGTGAGTCACATTATCGGCCTGTGCTATAGTATACGCCAACAACATTGTGGGGTGCGGTTTTATCGGCTACGCGGTCATAAACTGCTCGGAAATTCAATGTTTTCTCCGATCCCACTGTCCGTAAGCTTTTGACGCCGACTTTACATGTTCTTGAGCTGTTCATTCCTTTAAAAAAAAACTTTTAGCCGTCTCGCTCCGTAATCGTGGATGAGGAATTACTTAGGAGTAAGATTTGTTCAGAAAACTGCGGAGAAAGAGTCGTTGAAGCTATAAGACTCGCCAGTACTTTAGCATGCTATTGCGACTTGCTATTCTATCGATTATCCGCTAAACTTTAGGGGGCTGTTCAAGCAAGTCAAACCGGAAGTTTCCCAGTAAGACCTTTCTCTGTGTAATTAAATTGCGAAGTTTAACTTCCCGAGCCCGCAACGTGAACAATGTGAGACGCCGTTGTGGCGGACTCCGGATTAATTTTGGCCTCGTGGGGTTCTTTAATGTGCACCCAAAGAACGAGACACGCGCGCTCTTACGTAACGCCCTCATTGAAATGTGGCCGCAGCTGTAAGGAATTGAACAACTACAGACCTTATACTCAACAGCAGAACTTAATATAGACGCCGAACTATCGTGGCGAGTAGGATGCGCATTTGCAATAAGCGCGTAAAACAGAGGCTTCCATGAAGCCAAGCGTCCAATCCAATGTTCTGCAAATAGTCCGGAACCTCCCTCGTTGCCGGCATTGTTTCCAATGCTTTTGCGATTCGTCGCAGAGGCTACACCCTCGCGCGAAGCACGAGGAAGACGCACTTCCTTGCGTTTAAAAAGGATGATTGACGGCGCATGATGATTTTACTATGGAAAAAAAGAAAAGGAAGGAGGAAAAAAACTACGCTATGGAAGTGGTCGAGGGATAACAGTATCGTTGGTTCGAAGAAGCCCTTGCGAATGTCGATTCCCGCAGCCGGTCAAAGTTCTGGCAGCTGATTGCTGAGCTGAAACATTTTACAGCGAAGCTGTTTCTGCGGACCCTGTGCCGTCGTCCGTTCGCTAAAAACCACGTGACCTAGTTGGAGAGGAGAGGGGGAAAGGAGCTCAACTTGGCTCAAACCTGTGAGAATGCTGTGAGAGGGAGCAGATAAAAAGGGGAACGGGGAGGGGAGGGGGTTGACGTAAGTCGCGCCGTCCAATACTCGCGTTGGAGGAGAGCGTGGGACGCGCCAACCAATGGCGGTGTACGAAAAAAGTAGGTCAACGGAGGAGTGGAGTGTGAGAGGAGTTCGCGTTAGCGTTGTTTGTATATACGGAGCTTCGGTCAAGGATTCTTGTCTGGGAAGGTCGTAGAAAAGCGTGAAGCACGCGCTAGGAACGCCGTCGCCCGTGGACGCCGACGCGTCCCATCCTCCGCCAGTAGCCGTTCACAGCTTCGCTGTTCGACCATCTTCACGGAGTGGAAGGGGCGGCGATTTTTAGGGGCGAAGCGCCTTAGGGTGTGGGTCTGTCCCTCCTCTGTAGTATGTAGTAGTAGTAGGTAGCCACGTCTACTTTTATGAAAAAAAAAATCCGAAAGTTGTGTCCGTAGCGCCGAATCGAACCAGGGACCCCTCGCTTCCGAACGCGCGGCGCTAGCCACTACGCCACGAAGCGCACATGGACACACGCACCACGACGACAATAAATACCCAACATTAACGAAAGACTGCGCGTTTCTAACGCGTTTGTGCTAGCGCGTTACGGCCCGTGTAAGAAGCTGGTGTAAGACGCTGTGGCCTCTCCGCCTTACCCCCGTATTCATAAACGCTCCTCGACTTGAACTTGACTTGCCACCGCCTTGGGCAGCGCGTTCGAAACGCGTTGAAGGCGGTGGCAAGTCAAGTTCAAGTCGAGGAGCGTTTATGAATACGGGGGTTATACTCTCTCAGCAGTCATGTGATGGCGTCGGCAAACGCGGTGCACGTTCCGGCATGTGTAAACGGCTGCGTAAGACGCTGTGGCCTCTCCCCCTTACTAGAGAGTACTGCACGTTTCTAACGCGTTTGTGCTAGCGTCCCCTTAAGCAGGAGATGGTGCAATTATAATGAAGGGCGCTGTTATAAAATAGGAATGACGTCACATATGGCGCGTGTCATTGGTGGAAGTAAATAGTTCGATTTAGTGCGGCGAGACTGGGCGAATTACACGGAAGATTCACGGTTTACCGATGATTCCCTCCGGAGCTTCGCCCACTCATCATCATTCACCCCGTGGATATGCGGTGTTTTTTTTTTTTTTTTGTTCCGACTCAGAAAAAAAACATTTCAGTTCCGGTTCAGCTCGGGAGCAAGAAATTAACTATTCAAGCAGGTTTGTATGGGCTGACGTTTGTTTGAACAACCTGAGATTAATTACAGGAAAGCAGCCATAACTATATTTCGCACAAAAATCGACGGTGCTCCTGAGCTGCATAGATCGCCCAAAAAAGAAAGAAAGAAAGAACACTTCATAATCAACACCTCAGAAGCAATTTTTCATTCCTATCGCTCTACTCAAGTTTACACACCAGGGTGATCCCAAGCGACCGCCCAGCCTGAAAGCGCTACTTCATTTCAGCGATTACATATTTGTCTCACGCCATCGGAAAACCCTATGACCGTCACCGATTTGAAGTGCTCGCGAGTTTATTACAGCGACGCTGTTTCTGCGGACCCTGTGCCGGCATCCGTTCGCTAAAAACAACGTGGCCTAGTTGGAGAAGAGAGGGAAAAAAGAGCTCAACTTGGCTCAAACCTGTGAGAATGCTGTGAGAGGGTGCAGATGAAAAAAATGTGGTTGATCCCTCTTATATAGGAATCGGTATAGAACACGAAAGTGAAACGTGTCTTCACAGAAGTAGTGTAATGTTTATTGCACATTGATATATAATGTCTATTGGTGTTTTGTGGCTAAAGCGCCCTTAGGCGTTGATGCACCCACGCTGACGCCTGGTGGCACGTCTCCTCCATCACGACTACCAACGTCGATGACCATGAGCAACCGTCGTGCATATGGAAGCTGCACTACGCTGCACACGCTAGCACAACGCGAAAGACGAAGCACGTAACTGACACACTAATACAACGCGCAAGACAAAGCACGTAACTGAATCGTCACCGAGTCAAATCAGCGCGTACAGCGCGTCGTAATTGCAGCCTCCGCGATCAACTTCAGAAACATTTTCAGAGCTAATTGCGGAGGCCACGCTCCGCTGTGCTGAGTACGGTGAACGCCACCTAGGTGGCGTTGGTAGTGCTTCTTGATGCCAGCGTCCCTTCGAATGCTGGCATCGAGGCGTCGTAGTGCTGAGACCACCGAAGCGTTCACTGTCGGTGCGCGTTAAGGCCGGAATACATGGAGCGAATAACCGGCGTCCGAGCGAAGAACTTCGTCGGGCGGCGAACGTCCGACGGCCGGCGTCAAGAAATTTGCCGTCCGCAGCCGATCTGCCTGTCCAAACATTTTCGTCGGGCGAACGCCGCCGCCGGAAGCGTCTAGCGCGCAGCGGTGGACGACAGCCAATCAGGAGGCACTAGTTCCGGTCGCAATGCATGCTGGTGTTTCGCGCGCGCGCGCCTTTTCGCGTCGTCTGCAATCGCGTTGGTGTTGCCGTGTCTGCATGTCTCTGCACCGATTGAGTAGTTCCTAGTATGATCTCTCAGGAATCGCGTTGTATTTGTACATCCCATATCCGCTGATCTGCGAGGAAACAGACAAGCAGTGCAAGCTCTCTACAACAACCTTCAACAGAAATCTTCTGATCTCAGAGGCCACATGCTGTCGTCATGCCTATCTCCCGACTTCCCCGATAGATGGCGTTGGCATCGGATATTTCTTTCGCTAGGCTTAGACGCGTTCGAAACGAGAAGCGATCTCGAAAACTACTCAAGGTTATCCATAATACTCTGTCGTCGAAGCGGCCTGAGACTAAGCGAAAGCCGTTTACGCAGTCATTTGCTTCCAACTAAGTGAATTCTACAAGGACAACGCCAAATTCAGTTCGAAGCGGGCGGCCGGGACCGCCGCCAACACGGCGGCCAACGCGCGGCGGCGTTCGCCGCATGTATTGCAACACAGCAAACATCCTGCGTCGTGTCGCCGCGTCGTTACTTGACGCGTGAAGTTCGTCGAGAAAGTTCGCTCCATGTATCCCGGGCTTTAGTGTCATAATGCAGTACTTCTCTTTTCTGCTCATAGGCGGCGGCACCGCCCCGAGCAAGAGCGCGGGTACACGGAGGAGTGTTAGATATATAAGGCGCGTCTGTGTAGCTCTCTGCGAATGCGTTTGTGGCGCAATGGGTTAAACGCTCGGCGATCTATCGTCGCGGACCGAGAGGTCGTGGGTTCGATTCCCAAATTTTGCATGTTTGTGGAACTTTTTCTTCTGGTTTCTTTCTTTGTATTATGTTCTATGACGTATTTCCGTGACGGAAATACGTCAGTGAAGTCTTGGTGGACCCCGGAATAAAACACTTTCGTGTTAAAAGAGAATGGGGAGGGGGGTTGATGTAAGTCGCGCCGTCCAATACTCGCGTTGGAGGGGGAGAGCGTGAGGCGCGCCAACCAATGGCGATGTACGAAAAAGGTAGGTCAACGGAGGAGTGGGGTGTGAGAGGAGTTCGCGTGTAGCGTTGGTTGCATATACGGAGCTTTGATCATGGACTCTTGTCTGGGAACGTCATAAATAAGTGTGAGGAACGCGCACGTCCGTGGACGCCGACGCGTCCCATCACCCGCAAGTAGCGTTCACAGCTTCGCTGTTTGACCATCTTCACGGATTGGAAGGGGCGGTGGTGTTTACTTACATGCCTGCCGTGCGACTGCGCCACGTTGAAAACCACAATTAAAAATGCCACTCGTAAAATGAAAAGTTCGTCTGCATTTACAAATGAGGTAGCGTGGTTGAGCCCCGAGTGCAGACACTACACAGATGAAAATCTCCACAAAAGGAGGTCAAACTTAATCGGACAGCGTTATTCTTTCTTTTTCCACATTTCCTGTTTCTCGCAGTGTTCCCACTCGTACCGATTAAGGTCGCGAAAGGCATCCCATAAAGTTTCGGGTGCTGTGCTTCACACGGTTCCACACGTTCCGCCATACATTTTAGGGAAAGCTTCTAGACTACGGCGCTCCACTCCTATATGTATATTGGTCACACTCGGTTTGTGTAATGGGGCGTTTTTATATAGGTATGTTTAAATAATAATAATAATAATAATAATAATAATAATAATAATAATAATAATAATAATAATAATGGCACCCATTTTGTCTCCCGCATTTTTCTTTCCTCCAGGAAGACAAAGGGGAAAGGGCAAGAAGGAGAAACCAACGCTTGTCTTCCCCGCCAGGAGACAAAATCGCCTAACGACAGCGGCTTATCCGAAATGAAACTACCGCTGATTAGTTTGTGCATTTAGCACCAGTTCAATCGTCCTTGCTGTCGATAAAGCTAAGCAAAGCCGCATTTCATCGCAGTATCCTAGCCACAAAAACATCTTTTCGAATCCAGATCCTTTGCGTGTCTATTGTTAGGTAAACAACCATAAGCTAAATCGACGCGTAGTGCTCAAAACCTGCATATGTTACCACATGTGATACTCTAGAAAGACATAGCCATGTTTAGTCGAATTCTCGGCATGAGCCGGACTATAAAAAGTTGTCGCAGTTTCACCTGAAAGGCGAAGCATCAATTGCGATAGCAAACTTGTAGAGAGCTATACGGAGTAATGATATTAGCTTTATCAGCTGTATAAACTTGGACATGCAGCAGCATCGGTAACACGCAGAACTGTTGTCGGCGCCATCGGCGTTTTGCCCGCGTTCGCTCAAAATGCGTGCGGCGTTGGTGACTGTTGCCGGAGCCTCTGATATAAATAAGCACTGCGTGCCGGAGCTAAACGTCGCCTCCCTTCCCTCCCCCTCCCCCACGGCATCTCGCTCGTCGGAAGAAGGCGCGTTTGCTCTACATACATGGTGATTGTGAAGAACAGAGACGCCTACTTCTGCAGCCCTTAAGCGAGCACGGCGCAGAACGCGCGTTTGTTCTCCGCCGGTCGTTCACTCCCCTTGAAAGACGCGCCCCTCGCTCCCTTTCACTCGCACATACAGCGTTCGGCGCGCGGCGACGATTTCTTCTCCAAATGACGTCATATGGAACCTCACGGCGACGGCGACGGCGACGGCAGAAATGTGCTTTTGAGTGTCCATATAATTGCTATCGCAATAATAGACCTCGCACACATGCCCTCGTCAGGAGCCAAAAACAAACAGTCCGGGTCTGCGAAAGGTGAAGCTCAAGCAACGCATTTTCGCCTAGGAAAACCCGGAGGCAAAAAAAAATTGCGACCGGAAAGACGTCGAGAAGCGGTTCTTCTTTTCTTTTTATTTTCTTTTTCTATGAGTACCAGCGGCATAGATTCAGACACGAAAGATGAAAAAATAAAATTAACTGAGAAGACAGCTAGAGCTAGAGACGCGTAGAGTTTTTGAAAAGTGCAATGTGTCATCGCTAAGGAGGTCGCCGCTGAATGCTTACTGCATCGCGGCGACTCCACTTCCGGGTTTGAATTACGCTGGTGTCGTGCACAACTGCCCACACAGGAAGGCGAACATGCACTAGTGTCATTTGCACTTTTCATATATCAGCACAGTCTAACCAGGATATATCGAATCTAAAGGGGATCACAAAAAACGTTCGATGTATAAGTATTTCGATATATAAAATTAAAATTGCATACAAAAATTTTAAAGAGGATTTTACCTCGGTTCGTTATACACAATAATCCTTTATATGTGGGTTCGATATATCCGGATTCGACTGTATATGCATCTAGTGCGTTCACTCACGGAGCTAGTAATATGTTTCTAAATACTAAAAAGGCGATGAGTAACACGAGAACAAGGTGAGGGCAGGAACCAACGTTTCGACAAGTGGACTTGTCTTCTTCAAGGCCTTGAAGAAGACAAGTCCACTTGTCGAAACGTTGGTTCCTGCCCTCACCTTGTTCTCGTGTTACTCATCGCCTTGAATCGCCATCTCCCGCATTCCCCTTGTTTTCCCTAAATACTAAAACGAAAGAAATAAAAAACATTTCCTTTATCGCGTTTTGAGGCTATACGACAAGCTTCGCCAAATATTGTACACCAAATATTGCTGACCTTCGGCACTTTCGAAGAATGTGGGATGTTGAACAAAGGAAATGAACGACCCGCACAGAACGACAGAAATCTGATGCGCGGTGACAAATACTTGTTTTGTTTGAAAAGCCAGGCGTATAAGGACACGAACACAGAAGGAACGAAAAGGACGTCACAAACGAAGGCAGGCCTATAGGGAACACAGACGCCAGATGAACACCAAGGACAACACATTTGGTTCCTCTTGAGCTAGAGAGAGAGAGAAAAAAAAAACATTTATTGATGAAGTGGGCCCACTTCCTCGTGGGATGGAGCCCTTAGTTCAGGGTCCCAATAGCTCGCGCCACCCCGCGTGCAAGCTGGGTCAGCCGTCGCTGCTCTTGCGGGTCTAAGCTGGTCTAAGCTGGTCAGCGCAGTCTCCCAGAAGGAAGGTGAAGGTGAAGGAACAGGGGAGTGGCCCGGATGGTGTGAGCACTCCCAGGTGCAATGATATACTGTGGGCTTTGCTCCACAGTAGGGGCAGTACGAGGGATATTGTGTGGGGTGAAAGAGGTCAAGGTAAAAGATACAGGGGAATGAATTGGTTTTTAGCTGTCGTCACGCGACGGCATCTTCTCGGTTAAGAGAATGGTGTCTGTGTGCGCGCGTGTGTGTGTGTGTGTGTGTGTGTGTGTGTGTGTGTGTGTGTGTGTGTGTGTGTGTGTGTGTGTGTGTGTGTGTGTGTGTGTGTGTGTGTGTGTGTGTGTGTGTGTGTGTGTGTGTGTGTGTGTGTGTGTGTGTGTGTGTGTGTGTGTGTGTGTGTGTGTGTCTCCTGCTACCTCTGTAATGTTGTAGAGTTTCAGTGTAGTTCAGTGGTTCTGTCGGCGCGTCGTATGGGTCGGACAGCTCTTCCAATGACGCCCGGTTAGCGCGCTCTCGGGCTACTGCATTATCGGGTTCATTGCCCTCTCAAGAGGAGTATCCAGACGATACGCACCCTGTGTAACGCTGTGGGTTGTAATGATTTAAGGATGTGGTGTATGTAGGGTGTCACCATCCCTTGGGCCAAAGTCCTGCACGCGGTTTGTGAATTAGTGGCCACTGTGATGGTTCCATCCGGTACCAGTGTGGTTGAAGCGTGTGCGATGGCTAGGGCGATAGCAGCCTTATCCGCCCTGCCACTGCCCACAGTATTGAGCGTGGTCGAAGCTCTCAGTGTGGCAGTGCTGTCTAGTACGACTAGACCCAGGGCAAGTCTTTGTGGGTACTGGGCCACGTCGGTGTAAAGGACCGGTGTGTCCGATGTGTCATCGCCAGAGTCGAGCCAGGGCTTGGGCTCTTGCCTGTCTGCGGCCTTTATGACGGTCAGTGTGCATATTCCGAGGAATTGGGGCCACGTGAATTTTGTTTTGAATGCTCAGCGCAGGAAGTGCAAAGTCTTCCTGTTTCTTCCTGTTGTGACTTTCTTGGTGTTTGGTATCCTAGCCGGGATAGAATGAGGCACCCCTGCCTTGGACAAGATCAGCCGACTCGATCTCGGGGCGAGGTTTCACCGATATGTCTGCAGCTTCCTGAATGAACGCGAGGCGACGGTCAAGATCGACGGGGCCACGCCGCGAACGGTCCGAATGGGCGGTGCGGGAACGCCGCAGGGCTCCGTACTCTCCCCCATGCTTTTCAACCTCGTCATGATCAGCCTGCCGGAGCGTCTCGACGCGATAGAGGGCATTAATCATACGATCTACGCAGATGACGTGACAGTGTGGACCACGGAGAACACGAGCGTTGGCGAAATGCAAGACCGACTGCAGCGGGCCGTCCGGGAGGTGGAGCGGCACCTTGAAGACACGGGACTCGTCTGCTCACCCGACAAGTCAGAGATCCTACTCCACAGACCGCGCAAGAAAGGACCCCTCCCGCAGGGCGTGCTCGACGCCCGTCGTTTGGGCGTCCACGTCACGACGAGGGAGGGGACCCGAATACCGACGGTGTCCAAGTTGCGAGTGCTCGGCCTGTGGCTGGAAGAGAACGGTGCCAACCGCGAGCTGGTTTCCCGACTGCAGAAGAAAGTAGCCGCCGCCACGCACCTCGTGCGGCGAGTCGCGAACAAGAGGAAAGGAATGAAAGAACACAACGTGACGAGGCTGATACAGGCGTACGCGCTGAGCCATATATCGTACGTCGCCGCGTATGCCGACTGGAACAGGAGCGAAACCGACAAGCTGAACGTGGCGATCCGCAGGGCGTTCAAGACCGCCCTGGGGGTACCCCAGTACACGCCAACTCACAGGCTCCTCGAGCTGGGCGTACACAACACGCTCGAGGAGGTCGCCGAGGCGCAGAGAATAGCGCAGCTGGAGAGGCTGTCGGGCACCAAAACGGGAAGGCGAATCCTCGACCTGCTCGGGATTCGATATCATGAGGCGCGGGGACTGAAGGAAACACTGCTACCGGAGGTCAGGGACGCCATACAGACGGAAAACATGCCGAAGAACATGCACCCGGTGCATGACGTGCAAAGACGTAAACGACGGGCGGTAGCAATCCTCGAGGAGCACGGAAGACGAGAAGGCGTCCTGTTTGTCGATGCAGCCAGGTACCCGCGGCCCGCCGGTAACGTTGATGGCGACGAGGGACGACGACCACCATCGCCACTACAACGAAATGTGCGAGACGAACCGGGGATGCCAACACCACCATCTCTACTACTACTACGACAAAAACGGCAGCAGCAACAGCAGCAACATCAACGACACAGCCGGCCGACGGCGGCGGAGCCCGCCTTCTCTATGGCGGTCGTAGATACGAAGGGAAGGATCCGAGTCACGGCATCAGCTAGGCTGCCGTCGGCCGAAGCAGCGGAGGAGATGGCCATAGCCCTCGCGGTACTCCACGGAGGTACGGAGGATAGCCTGATAATAAGCGACTCCAAATCAGCGATCCGGAACTACACCAAAGGTTGGGTGTCCGCGGATGTGGCGCGCATGCATAACGCCAGAGCCGGAGACTTCGTGTCCGGCAGGATTACGATCAAGTCCCTCAAATGGTTCCCCGCGCACGTCGGGGAGCTTGGTACTAAAAAAGACAACAGCCGCAACAACAACAATACTAACGGCGGAAAACACACCGGCATCCCGCCCAACCACAACGAGCGTGCCCATCTCGTCGCGAGGCAACTTACCCGCCGCGACGCGATCACCCAGAGGGCAGCCGCCGTTGTTGTGCGGGACCCAACCGGAGGAATTATCAACACAACCCAAATCGCGGCGGTCAGAGCTGGGGGCCACGGGGACGCCGACTGTGATATCGAGGAGTTTCCGGCCTCGTACCGAGAGGTTCTTGCACACTATAGGAAAGAACGTATGACATATCCACAACCCCACGGGCGGCTGGACAGGTCCCAGGCAGTCGACCTGAGGCGGTTGCAGACGGGCACTTTCACCAACCCCTATCACCTGCACCGCCTGTGGCCCGCGCTGCACCCGTCGCCCGGCTGCCCGTGGTGCGAGCACGAACGGGCTGATATGGCCCATATACTTTGGGAATGTCAACGCCCTGAAGAAGAAGGACCACGAGGAAGGGGGAAGATAACAGCAGGACCTTCTGAAGCGGGGCGCCTCGCTGAGAGATGGCAAGCAGCCCTCCTCAGCGAGGCACCCGAGGACCAGGAGTGGGCCGTCCAGCGGGCCAGGGCCATTGCCGAGGATCTCGAAAGATTTTTCTCCGGCGATGGACCCCTGGCAGCCTAGCCCCGGGCACCAACAGCCTTAACCGCTGGACAAATAAAGTTTATTCCTATCCTATCCTATCCCCTGCCTTGTTCGTTGGAGGCGTTGTAACTGGATGTTAAGGTGGCCTTCCACTACTTCTCGGATTGTGTTGTGTACCCAGAGAAAATGAAATTTTGCGTCCTAAATGGAAATCCCATCAACTCTAATTTATACAAAATTTAGCTTCCTCGAAAGTGTAGTTGCCGGACTGTTTACAACAGAAGATTGCAATATTTTCCAATCTTCAAAAGCAAATTATCCAAAAAGTATAAGTGCAACATTATTTTGCTGCGTCTAGGAAATCGATAAATATGTCCTAAAGCTACAGAGCAAGCCACAATACAGTACGTACGATAGTTTCTTCTAAATATGGTCACAACTGAGACACAGTTCGCAAAAACCATGTATCTCATGCTTGTTCTTGAAAATTTATTTCTAAATCACATTAATGAATTTTTTATATTATATATAGTTGGAATCTACAATAATTAAGCTTTTTTATGGTATATACGACAACTCTATATCCTAAGTAGAAGAGCCGCCACGGTTGCTCCAAAAGTACTGAAAACGGGGGGCTCGTGCCGCCGGAGTGGGACCGCCACTCATGCGCAGTATCCTGACTGCACATTTGAAGACCGAAGTGGAAGGTGCAATATAGCGTTTCACTTGTAATAGACGAGCACTAAAGTTGCAGTTGGGCATGTCTGAAGTATGTCCGGTGCTCCCTGAAAAAGTTCGATCGTCTTGGAGTGTTTATTTAGATTCTCTTTATCTCCAGATAATCTGCTGCCGGCGATGTTCAAATTTGTATAATATACGTAGTTCGATGTGAGTTTTAAATTGCTGAATTATATTTCACCTGAGGATTATCCGAGTCTATATTTTAATTAAGAAAAAAAATTAAATGAAACGTTAATGCAACGACACGTTAAAATATTCGAAGTGTAACTGGAACACGTTCCTTTCGCATTAAAGGAACTTGTAACGGGAACTCGTTTCAATATTGGCAAGGAACCAGGAACGAGCTCTCGTTCCTGTTTTAGAGGAACGTGTACAACACTGATGCGAGGTCTGTCCCAAAAGTGTAAGCATTGAGTGTGCAAAAATCGAGATAGGGCACATAAGCAGCGCTCTGTCCACTCGAAATGACTCAGTCGACCTCTGGTACGAGGCGAACTGCTGTGTGACAAGGACGAATGTTATGCGTATACGTTTGTGCAACGCCTTTTATAGCTTTGTCGAAATGAAGGTCGACGGATCAATATTGGTTGCATAAGCTGCAGTTGCCGGGAAGCAGCAACTGTGTGGCCTGTCTATAAAGTACAGCGCCGCGCGTGGCGGCTTTGCCAGTCGCTGCGGTGATCGGTGCGATGCCTCAATATATCGCGAAATGAAAACATGCATAGAATTGCGCTCGAATTTCCCATTAGGGAGTATCGTATACGTCGGTGAATTTTTTTTAATCCACAACCTTTGCGTGTCTATTCTTCGGTAAACAACCGCAAACTATATCGACGCGAAGTGCTCAAAACCTGCATATGTTACCGCACATGATACTCTATAAAGACATAGCCATGTTTAGTCGTATTCTCGGCATGAGACAGACTATATAGACCTCGCACACATGCTCGCCTCAGGAGGCAAGAAGGCACAGTTCTCTTTGACAACCAGTCCGGGTCTACGAAAGGCGAAGCTCGAGCCAACCCATTTTCGCCTAGGAAAACTCGGGGGCTCAAAATCATTACGACCGGGAAAACGTCGCGGAGGGGTTTAACAGCGAAGCAGTATATGCCTATAGGCGAAACGTCCGCCCATGCCCAGGAGGGCCCTCCGCAGGAACCAGTGCGCCTCCGTCGTTGTAACCTCCGTCCATAATAAGTTATAACCTCCGTCGTCAGTCGACGACGGATGTTATAACTTATGGACACTGGGCTCCAGTATCTATTAACGCCGTGAAAGGGACACCGTAGACGTGAACATCAAGTAAGTTCTGGTTCGTTGGGAGCGTCTATGGAGGATTTTGACACGACGAAGATAGGGCATCACTACCCCCAGGAGCTGCGTGGTCTAGTTTTCCGTCCGGAAGGGTCCATAATTGGCCGGCAACGAATAGCGGCGTGGCTGGGGCGACGGGGACCGACGGTGCTGAGCTGACGGTGAGCGAGCGGGACGACTGTCATCGACGGATACGTCAGACGTAGGAGGCATACGACGAGGCGAGTAGCGGCGAGGGTCGGCATACGGGCGAGGAGACGGGAAAAAGTAGCTAGAATACCGGAACGTCCAGGAGGTGCGGCAGTGGCGAGCAACGTGGCCAATTCGGAGGTAACGGAAGCAAATTGGCTTGTCGTCCGTAGTTCTCCACTTTGTAGGGTTGCGGTATCTGGGAGGTGAATACATATCGCTGCTAGGCGCAGCTGTCGGCACCGGGCTGACTTCGCTACGAATAACGTAGACCACAGAAGAGATATTCGTTTCAAATTAGCTATTTATTTTGTACAGCGAATATTGCTGGCCTTCGACACTTTCGAAGAATGCGGGATGTTGAACGAAGGAAATGAACGACCCGCATAGAACGACAGAAATTTGCTGCGCGTTTACAAAGATTTGTTTTGTTTGAAAAGTAGAAGAATAAAAATTGGAGGACGCTTAAGCTTCGCCTTTAGGAGTGGAACGCGATAACGTTATCGGGCTCCATTCGCATCACATTTGTCTTTATATAGTAGGTATCACTACAACAGATAACGAGGGAAAGCCCGCTTACAAAGACCAAGCATGTACTGATCCCCTTAAAGTCGGCTTTACTTTTAAACACAAATGCATTGCTGGGAAAACATTTTTACCGGAGCAATTTAAGCCGTCTTATATCAAAATATGAAGGCCTTAGAACCAAAAAAGCCGGCAGATCCCACGCCCTGTTGGAATTGATGTTACGCGAATAAGTGTGCAGGGAGATAACCAAGTTAACGAAACGACCATGAGAGGCGGCTGTTTCATGACCTACATGACACGCATGTCATGAGTCGTTAGGAGTCCCTTTAGCTACGCCTAAGAGACCTTCAGGCGAAAGCCTTAGTCATCATCATGACTATGACTTCGACCATCAACCTTTAGCCTTTTCCTTCACTTAGTACCACATCCGAACCCACTCCATTGGTTTTTGAGTGTTAAACTTTTTTTGCTGAGTCACTGTCATTTTTGCTGAGTCATGCTCATGACTATGGCTTCTGCCATCATCCTCTAGTGTTTCCTTCACTTAGTGCTAACGTCCGAACCCATTTCAGTGGTTCTTGAGAATTAAATTTTTTTCGCTGGATTATTGTCATTTTAGGCGGCTGTTTCATGACCTACATGACACGCACATCATTACATTTATGTCATGATCTATCATTTATTTACGTCATACACTTTGTCATACTAGGCCAATTTTGGTACCTACCAAGTTAACGAAACGCCCATGAGAGGCCCAAGACGTTGGCAGCTGTTTCATGACCTACATGACACATATGTAATGATTTTCATGTCATGACCTGTCATTTATGTTCGTCATACACTCTTGTCATACCAAAGATACTGTCGAAGTAGCAAATGTTCGCAAAGAAATGCTTCGCATTTAATACAGCGAAACACCATCAGAATTGGAGGACGCTTAAGCTTCGCCTTTAAGAGTGGAACGCGATAGCATTCAAATATCCCTGGCTGCTTATCAGGTTTTTTCTCGTATATTCAAATTACAGTCCGACGCTATCACGCCTGTAGGTTGTGGTTAAGTCGTACCTTACGATTTTTCTGAGGTCGGGGTGGTTCGGGATGATGTGGTTCGGCGTTATTATTTCCGCCAGACGCCGATGCTTAACTGCCGACGCCGAAGCCATCGCGGGATTTTCTGCGACACGGGGGCCACACGCGCGAAAACCCACACGCGCGAAAACGAATCTGCATACGCTCACTTGCGGGTCTTGAAAGGGAAGACCTCCTCTCCGCCCTCGGCCGCCGCTAAAAGTCCCCTGGCGAACGATGCCGGTGGAGTCGCCGGGGCCGGCTGCGCAGTCTGCAACAATGCCGGCGCTGTGGCGGTGACGTCCAGCGAAGTGTCTTCGTCCACCGAGACTCCCTGTTGGTGCTGGCGCAGCCTCCGCCTGCTCCTCAACAGCGTGGGGTCCGAGTACGAGGCCTGGTCCCGGCAACCACCGGGCACGGGCCGTTGGCACGGCGTCGAAGCCACGGAGTCCCGAGCCAACCCGACGAGGTCCGAAGACGACACGTCCGGATGGCTCATACTCAGGCGCCCTGCGCACGCAGCAGCATTGGCCGCGCGGGCCGGCAAGAGGTTTTCAGATGATCACCGTGCTCTCGAATACACATCTCCACAAGATAAAACAATGCATATTTTAAGAACCATTTAAAGCGTAGGGAGAAAAAAAAGGAATAGTGGAGGCGGGAACTTTAACCAGAAAGGCATCGGGTTGGCTACCCTATATACGCTGGGGAAAGGAGAACAGAGGAATAGAAAGAAGAGTAAGAGGAACGTGGTGAATGTGCACCCGTGCGCAGACAGCGCCACGTAGTGAAAGGCGCTTGCACAAGCCAGTCGTTTTCGAAAAGCACAAGAGTGCCTTCACTGCCTACTGGGCCGCTGATCGGCGGAGACAGCGTTCCAATGGAGCCTGTATACGGACTGTGGTCGATCGTTTAGAAGCCGCAATGCGTCGTACAGGGATAGTCTTTGTAAATCGAATCGAGAACAGCGACATAATATCAGGTCGACGTTGTCTTCGCCGCTGCAGACATCACACTTAGCACTGTCAGTCATTGCAATTAACGCTGAATAGCCCACGCGAATGCAACTCTCTATCAGAACCGACACATAACAGATACCTCGCGTCGGTGCCAGTCTTAGCCATCTGCAAAAATTACTCCGGTGCTAGCGTCTTACGGGAGCTACAAGTATGGCGAATGAGAAGACATTGGGATTAAGGGTAGTCCACACATTTGCCGAAACTTCGGCCTTCTGACTTCAAGCGGCTTTGTGGCTTTTCAAATTAATAATTTTCAACCAAATATGGCATTATTAATGCAACAATTATCATTGGTTACGGTATGAGCGCATAAACATGTTGCCTTGTCCGTTTAGACAAAAAATGCTTTCTTGACATTTTCGAAAGCTATAACGTAATAAATAACGCCACAAGAACGACTCAAGCCTGGTATATGAACATCCATGCACGCCTCGGCGACAGCTCGCTCAGAGTAAAAGAAACCAATCTCGAAGTCTATGCTTTTGCTCACTGCACGCGTGGGATACAATCGCAGTGCCAGAAACATGTCATGGACGCCATGTTTTGGACACTACCCATTCCCGTGGTATCCGAGCGATTACAGCGCCAGAGTTACCTCTAGTAATCTTTGTAGGAAATTCTATGCCATAAAGGTGCGCTGAAAGGAACATAAGTCATGGTATTTTACGTCCCAATTCTGAACAGCGGAATATCAGGGCGACGCAGCAGCGGAGGACTTCGAATCAAACTTGGGCATGTTGGGTTCTTTAATGCACACGTATACCTTGAACAAACTTGTCTGGCTTACGTCTCCATCAATATTGCGCCCCATCATCGTGCTCGATCAACGCCAGATTTCCGTGAACGTCGAGCCACTGCGTGGGTCGCGCAATAAAACAGGTAATTCAACTTATTTTCTTTCTCTTGAGTGGCAGTTCCTCCAATATTACTGCTTAAAAAACGCTATCCCTCTTTTCTTTTTTTTTTCCTCTGGGAGTTGGCGGGGACTGAAGAATTCATTTTGTCTGGAAGTAGGAAAAACGAAAGAGTAAATGCGCTGAAAGCTAACCCTTGGGCGTTGCGGCACTAAAGCCTGGCTCCATGTTCACGGCGATGCTGTCATTATTGATCTTGCCTGATCCCACAGAGGAATGCGTCCGACATCAAACGGAGCCATCTATCACGTTAGGTTATGCTAACCACTCAGCAAAGTGGGTCGCCACGCCTAAGCCCTTCATCCAAGTTGCGTCCGTGATGTGAATGATAGCGTCTTAAACATGCAGTTTGCGTACCAAAGCAAATGGCACAGGTCGCTCAAGGCTCTCAGCCGAGGTCGACCTCTAGGTTCATTTGCTTTTCACTTATATAGTAGGACATTCAAGTACTGTTGTGGGCTTCTTTTTGCCATGACGACGCGATGATGATAGTTTTCGTCCACAGTTGCAATCGCCCCAAAGAGAGGCTGCATAGCTACCCTAGCAGATTTCACTGTAAGACGCCATGAAATTATTTTGTATTTCGACCCCATCACTGCTAATGTCGGCAGCGATGGTCCGTATGCCGGATATGGTAGCACGTTCATTTCAATCAGCAGTCATCCAGATCGACAAAGAAAGATGTGATCAACAAAACACTAAACCGCGAAAGTCAGCTCTCCACGTCGTGTTCAGCACCTCACGTTTGTCAATAGTATGCGCGAATAGCCAACACTCTCCAAACGGCATCCTCGCGCGTGTACGCGACAGTTGTAGCGCAACTGCATGCCCTGTACCGCGCAGGTGCCCTGGCGTATATGAGTGCTCTAGCAACAGAAATCCGAAACGGCGGTCGCATTACAAGCTATGACGAGAGTTTCATTATGGTGCTCGAGAAATGTGTGTCGCATTAAACAGTCATCAGAGGGCGGTGAGCATCGAAAGCCTTGGCCTTCTACAGAACCGTCTTGCACTCAGCTGCGACGGGAGCGGAGCAAAGTGAACGCGTAGAAACCTTTCGAAGAAAAGTGGCGAAGAAGGGCCCACCTTCCTCAGCTCTGTCAGCTAATTGTCATTTATGTGTAGCTGTAAACCACTTGCATCAAACGCTTTTAGCTCCCCTTGTCGGTGACCTTCAAGTGATCTTGAGCCAAAAGCCAGAGCCGTTATCCGGGCACTCAAACGAGAACATCCGGGCATCGTCGGAAGAACACAACGAGATCATCCAGGCAACCAGTCAAATGCAGTCTCTGGCCCCCAACCCTTTGTACGGGACCGCATTACACACGCTAGTTACTGTCCAAACAAGTTACAAAAGAAATATTGCTTCCGATTTCTCCCTAACGTTTGTTCACAATATCACTCAAGCTGTATTTCTAGTACGCTCAAGTTGTATTTGTCATTTCCAATAGCGACATTCGAAAGGCAGATACAGGGCCCCATACACTTGATTGTCATCTCTTGGCGCTCAGACCGGCATGCCTGTGCTCTTTTCAAGCGGTCCGTGAGTTCTGCGGCGCGGGTTTTGCGGCGCCTCGAGAGATGGCGCAACGCTGCGTGACCAAGCCTGCAGCGTACGGCGCGCCGCGGACACCTACCTAAGGCGGCACATTTGCAGCCCACCACTTCGACGCGACGAGAAGTAGCGACAGACGCTGAGCGCGCTGCACTGTTGGAAGAAGAAAAGCGGTTGAAGGCGGCGGCACCACAGGCAGCAAAGACGCCAAATGGTAGCCGTTTCATGCTTACATCTACTCTCGATTACGGGGGAGCAAGCAATTTTTCTTTTTTTTTTTTAAAGAACGCATGTCGTCTTCAGGCACGTGGATCATTGACGCTCTTCACATAAAGAAACACTATGAACATTGCCTTACCATCGCATCCATAAACCTGCGCGATTGTGCAATCAGCCTCTTCGAAAGTTGTGGCAAATACCAGTAGCGTCAGGATGCGCGCGCAGACGGACTGTTTGTATGTGTTCTTTCCTGTGTGCAACGTGCAGTACAACGCAAGAACGCGGGCGTTTTTGCATTTCGCCTCCATCGAAATGCGGCCGCCACCTCGTGCTCAGCAGCCCAACGCCTTAGCCACTGAGCCACCGCGGCGGGAACAGCACTTGTCCTGTGTACTTTTCTGTCTTGTGTGGTCCTGTGTACTTTTCTGGCTTGTGTTGCCGTTATTTTTTCGTTCATTTTACTATGAAGATCAACAAACTCACCCAGTTTTACATTCTATCGCAAACAAACAAACAAGCAAACAAGATAGTAAACTAGCAAACAAGCAAGCAATTTTCTCTCTATCATAAGAGGGACATGTCATAATATTGACCACAAATACAAGCGTCTAGAAAAAGAAAACTAGTAAGCCGTTCGGAGTATCTAGATAAAAAGACTTAATTTCTACACCAAATTATTTCATGTGTTTGCTACAGTTGCAAGGCTGCATCTTATTCGGAAAGCTTTATTGAAAAAAATATATTTCAGGAAAGCAGTCCGAGAACGGGGTTTGCTTGAAACAATATGCTGGGATGAGATCTGAGACCCTGGCTCCATTGTCGGAAACGTTGCAGACGTACGGTGTCCGTAATCCGGATTGGGTAAAATATTTTCTGTAGAAAGGCCATCTCAAACCATTGCAGCACCTCAGCATGTATATGACGTCCCAAAAGTCTAATAATTGAGTTCGCAAAAAGTGGGAGAGGGCGCAGAAGCACCGCTCTATCCACTCGAAATGACTCAGTTGACCTCTGGTACGAGAGAGAGAGAAATAACATTTATTAGCCCCGAAGGTACTGAGCCGTGCTCCCTCAAGGGCTGCAGAAGATAGCGCCAACCTTTCCCTTTCCCTCAAGAACCACTTATCATCACTTATCAAGGTACTAAAGCCCAAGTCCGGGCCTCCTGATATAGCTCATGCCTCCTGACCCAGCACGTTCGTGACGTGCTGCACCAGAAGCGGCCACCATAGTTTTTCAAACCTGGTACGAGGCGAACTGCTGCGTGACAAGTCTGAATATTGCGCGTGCACTTTTTAACGCGGTAGCGTTAAGGACCACGTGTCGCAGAAACTCCGGGGCGGCTTGCACTGAAATCAGGGCAGCGCTACAGAAGCTCAACACCAAATCCGCACCGGGACCAGACGGAATCACCAATAGAACTCTCCAGAACCTAGACGATCAAGCAATAGAGAACATCACGCAATGTATAAACTAGTGTTGGGACGAAGGCGCCATCCCAACACAGTGGAAAGATGCTAAAGTAATCCTTATCCCCAAGCCCGGAATACCCCCCGATCTATCGAATTTACGTCCCATTTCACTCATGTCCTGCGCTGGAAAGCTGATGGAACACACCTTCTTCAATATAATCAATCACTATCTTGGGGAGATGTAAATTTACCCAGACTCCATGCTGGGGTTCCGCGCCCAGCTATCCACACAGAACGCCATGCTGCAAATCAAACAGCAGATCCTAGACAATAAAACAAGATCGACTAGGGTTAGACCTCAAAAAAGCCTTCGACAAAGCAACGCATGCAGCTATATTAAATCAAATCAGCCAATTAAGCTTAGGATCGATAGCATATAATTCTGTCAAGGTCTTCCTAGTGGACAGAACGGCATCCCTCGTAGTGGGAGAACTCAGATCTGAGGAGAGACACATGGGCAGAGCTGGCACCCCGCAGGATACAGTCATATCGCCCATGCTGTTCAATCTGATAATGATAGGACTCCCGCAACGGCTCAACTCTGTACACGCAATACATCACTCTTTATATGCAGGTGATATGACCATCTGGGTGTCTGAAGGTAGCGATGGAGAGATCGAGCAGAGACTCCAGGAGGCCGTCGACACGATCGAGGAGTATCTCAAAGATACTGGCCTCGAGTGCTCGCCGGATAATTTCCGAACTCCTCCTCTATCAACCCACGCTCAAAGGCAGACCACCCAAGGGTTACAACCGGGACCGAGCCTACAAAGAAATTCAAATTCGCACCAAAAACGGCAGGACCATCCCCATAGTGGAACAAATAAGAATCCTAGGACTCATTCTCGAATAGCATTCAAAGATCCCTGACTGCTGCTCACGCTTCCCGACAACTGCAGTTTATGCAACCGTAATGGGTACCGGTAAACACTGGCGGCGAACGCTATGCACGAAGGCGAGCTTTCTGGTAGAAACGCGGCCTCTTGGGTGAGCCGATCCAGGAGGTACTGCACAGCTGCGCCAGAAAAATTACATAATTTTCAGGCTTCTGTTATTGTTTCGCAATTTAATATTTCAGTCTAAAAAGACTTAACATGAAAGGCTTTTGCTGTCGGTGTTTTTTTCGTGACATTTGTGTGTCGGCTGTCATTCTCAAGTTCCGAGGATAAACTTTGTCAAGAATATAGGACTACGTATGAGCAATTTTAGTGATAGAATGGTGTGGCAATATAACCAACATACACCGCACGTCATATAAGAAGGCGTGGCATATACATATACCTATATATATTCGGAGAGCCTGCGTGGTTGGGGATGAGATTCTCGGCCGCGGACGCCGGCGCCGACGCCGGGTTTTCTGCGACACGGGGCCCTAGCTTAACGCTGTCGCGTTAAAAAATTTGGAGTTAGCTTCGCCTTTAAGAGTGGAACGCGATAGCATTCAAACATCCCTGGCTGCTTATCAGGCTTCCCGGCAACTGAATTATGTTTTCTCGTATATTCAAATTACAAACCGACGCTACCACGTCTGTAGGTTGTGGTTAAGTCGTACTTTACGATTTTTCTGACAGATTTTACTTTGAGAAATTCAATTTTGATAACTAACGCCTTGCGCCACTTGGAGGGCGCCCCTGCGCGGTCGGGGTGGTTCGGGGTGATTATTTGCTTCTTCTTTTTTTCTTTCTTTTTTTCTGGGGTTTTACGTGCCAAAACCAGTTCTGATTATGAGGCACGCCGTAGTAGAGGGCTCCGGATTAATTTTGACCACCTGGGGTTCTTTAACGTGCACTACAACGCAAGCACACGGGCGTTCTTGCATTTCGCCTCCATCGAAATGCGGTCACCGCGGCCGGGATTCGATCCCGCGGTCTCGTGCTCACACCGCAACGCCTTAGCTGACTGAGCCACCGCGGCGGGTAAATTTCCGCCAACAACGCCGGCGCGCCCGCGCTCACGCCGACATCGACGCCGACGCCGGATTTTCTGCGACACTGGACCCTTAACGATGTCGCGTTAAAAATTGCACACATTCCCCGCACTGGAGGAGTCGATATTGTGCAAAGCATTTCGCTGGCGGCTGGCTATCAAGCATCCCTCGGTGTTCCGCAAAGCGTTACTAGGTGAATCAACGTGTTTGTGTAAGGCGAGCGATTGTGGGCGTGACGCGAGTGCGTATGCGTTACTACAGCAGCAAGACAACAGCGACGACGGTCGTATGCCGGCAACGGCGTGATTTGTATTCCTGCCGTTCAACGCGAGTTTATGACTTGTCGATGGTTCGATTCTCCATAGATACCCGACGGGCTTAAGCGAAAGAAGCACGGAATGTTGACTTCACCTGCGACTAAAGGTTCTATATACAGTCTTACGCAACTATGTCGAAGTCATGTGACCTATGTTAAAAACGACGATGACATTTGTACTCAGGCGAA
Source organism: Dermacentor silvarum (assembly GCF_013339745.2). Classification (NCBI taxonomy): domain Eukaryota; kingdom Metazoa; phylum Arthropoda; class Arachnida; order Ixodida; family Ixodidae; genus Dermacentor; species Dermacentor silvarum. Next base: position 23,255 of record NW_023606631.1, on the reverse strand, counting down.
CAAACGCTAAAACATGATCAGCCTGGGCCGATTATGAAGACAGTGCAACGTCACACCATTTCTACGTAGCATTAGCTGCTACGAGAAAAGGACAGGGCAATCCGGGCCGATCCCGATCACGGAGCAGTCAAACACGGCGTCTCAAAGCGCGAGCTTCCACGAGAGAACAATGCGAGACACTTGCACGTGACGCACGCACGAAACTTCTCAAAGAGCTAGTCGCCTTCGGCACGAGAGGAGAATGGCCGCGATCGTGGCCTGAATGACGTGCTTCATTCAACTATAGTATCAATCAGGCCACGATAGCTCAAAGATCAAAGGCATAAAAGTTCGTTCTATTGCTGCAAATACTCGTGTTGCTCGTACACTTTTCGAATGAAGATCCGGTTCCCTCGCTGCAATTCGACCTGGCAAATGCCACTGACCGCGTGTCTCGTGAAATACTTAACGCGATCCTTGATCACCTGAACGTGGGTCCATTATTTTCGAAGGTGTAAAAATGTCCTATGGAAATTGTACTACGCTTGTCGTTGTTAATGGTGACGCGTCAGATATTGTGCATACGCTTTCAAGTGTTTGTCAGGGATTGCCAATATCGGCCTTGCTTGTCGCTGCATACCTTGAACCGCTGTGCCTCTCTATCCTAAGCAGTGATAAGATAGCTGGCTACGTACTACAATCGGCACACGGGACGGTCCTCGCGTATGCTGATGATGTCGCTGTGTTTTGTTCAGACAAGGACAGCACGCGGGATGTTGTATCAGTAAATGAAAATTAAAAAAATTAAATTAGAGCGTTTTACGTGCCAAAAAAAAACTGCGTACTAAAGCTCTCTCTGTGATAACCTGGATTGAACAGAAAGGCTTATTCGGACCTTGGTTCAGTGAATGCTTACTTGGCAAGAAACCGGAAACGATAGAACGTGCTTTCATAGCCCCCTGTTGGGATCCCATATTTTTCTGGGACATGCTCCAGCGTGCTGTCCATGAGGAGTTTCCTTTAGATTCAGATTTACACCACTTGAATACAAGGGAGGCGTAAAGTATGACCTTACCATGCTCCTCTAGGCCTCCACAGTAAATAGAAGACACATATATAAGTGCGGCATGCAGATGTCAACGTACGTTCTGCGTGCAAAAACTTTATCGAGAGTGTCGCATATGTAAGAGATGTATACGGGGCACAGTCTGAACTACCTGAGTAGATTAATGTATGTGATGTGATGATTGATATATATGAAAACTAATTCGTGTCCATCTCACAGCGGTTGCCACCTAAACTTTAATATTTTTGTCTGTTGTTGTAATGCGTCCAGAAAGGGAAATAAAGAGAAAAGGCGATCGTGGCCTGGTGGTTGTTGGTTAAGCCTCGGGCAGCATTGCTCAAAGACAGAGGTTAGATATCACTGTCGGTTACGGATTTGTTTTTATTAAATAGACCATAAATGAGTGACACAGAACCTACCTATTTACCGCAAAGTATCCGGAATGAGGCAAAGAATGCTTCGCATAAATAAAAATATGAGCCACGGCCCAAAAAAAGAAAGAAAAAAGAAAGAAAAGCAGGTAGAACAGCGCAAAGATCAGCCATGCTGATCATGTTTGTTTGTCTTTTTTTTTTTCCACGGCCACGGAATTCTGCATCGCGAATCTGTATACGTGAAGGTCAAGCTGTGAATGCCGCTTTCCAAGGGATTCGTCCTAGTCCGACGAAATTTGTTAAATAGAGGCTCTGGATTTTGCACCATGACAATGCCCCTACGCAATCTACACTGATAGTGCGTGTGTTTAAGGCACACAATTCCCATCACTGTGCATGGCCGGATTTAGCCTCCTGCAACCTTTATTTCTCCCCAAATGTGAACTGGAGCTCCCAGGGGCTACAATTTGGGGTTGTGACGTCAATTCAATAGTAACAACACTGATGCTGACGCACTTAACAGGACTTACAATGGCGCTTTCTGCGATTGAATAAGAGGTGGAATCAGTGTATTTTGTCTAACGGGGAGTATTTTGAAGGTGGATACTTTGATTTATCTGAACGTTTCCGAAATGCTTTTTTTTTAACGTACGCGAACGAACATCTGGACAGACCTCGTATCTCTGGTGTCGTCAGCATTTTACGCAACGAATTGAATACACTGTGAACCATGACGCAGAGGCCTACAGTGATTTGTTTTCGAAAGCCACAGTGCCCACAGTGCGTTGAAAACAAATGTAATTCCATTTACTTGGGTATGTAAGCTGCCTTACACCTACGTGCACATGCAGCACCCCGCCCATTGAGATTGAGGGACCAATTACGGACTAGTATATTAGGATTTGGCAATGATATAGACCTGTGTGAGATGAGTTGCCCTTACAGAGGATGTTCTGCTCGCCTGCTTCCAAGTCCTAACGACGCACCCGTCAAAGTTCTGTCATTTCAAAGGGCTTAAACTTAAAAGCTAGTATGTTTTTTTTTTCTTCTTTTTTTTCGCAAGTGTTTCCATTAACGCGTCTACTAAATTACGGGGTCTTGCTCAATTTTGTGGCTTGCTGTATAGTTGGTGGAGAACAATTATTTCATGTCAGTGGTGCACTGAACCTAAAAAGCAGCTACCGAGGTTGCATTACCCCTAGTTTAGTTGCCTTATTTAGCAGTTACAGCAACGTAATGGCCTGGCACCTGTACCAAGTAGAGGAAGCTTGCGCCACGCTCAAGAGAGAGAGAGAAGTCATAAGGGGAAGGCAGAGAGGCTAACCAGGCTGAGCCCAGTAGGGTATACTGCACTGGAAAAGGGGAATATTCGTTGGAGTTCTGTATAGAAATATTTACATCTTTGTCACGTATGTATCTGGGGCCGAATTCACAAAACTTTCCTCTCGTAAGTGCTTCTTGCTGTTGATCGGCTTCGTTGGCAATAATTGTCATGTCCGGCAATACGATTTGCCGACATCAGCTCTTACGAACAATTGTAACGTCATAACCTTTCTGTGAATGCGGGTCCCGGTCTGAAGATTAAACCGGGGGTCGTTTCCTTCCACTTTCTTTCACCGTCATCGTCGCATAAAGCACTGTCGAACCACACGTGACGCCAAGCAGCATCGGAAAGGACGTCAGGTGTATGTACGAATATTTCTCGTGAGTAGTTGGATTACAACTGCCGCTCCGCGTACAGCATCAAAACAGAACACACAGTGGAACACTATTGTCCCGCGATCCCTTTGCTGGACCAAGACGCGCGAGCCTGTGCAAAGCGCCCAGATTTTTTCATCGCGTAAATGGCATCTCCGGTTTCACAAAAATTAAAAACATTAACGACATAACGAATGTCGCAACTGAGTTGAGGTTATCTGACGTTATTTGAGTCTTGCCCGTAGCGCGGGAATTGTTTTGCAGAATACGGGACCGGCTTCCCCTCTGAAATGTCCTATAGCAGCGCGCCTATAGTGCCTTCTGAACGCTTTGTCGAACCGATTCGGAACGGTTCTTCCCATAAGTTCCGGTTCGCATTCGTTTCCAAGATGGCGGAAAAAATAACCATTCGGTTCAGTTCCGGTTGGGCTGAAAATAACGGTTCAGCTTCGGTTTTCGGTTCAGTTCCGGCTCGGTACGGTTCGACACCCTGCGTCACGATATACATTCATCTCTGACAGCGGGTACAATAAATGGGGTTTCCAAAAAAAATGTCACAGTTTCGCCCTAAGGGCGAAGCAATGAATGCGATAGCAACACAGCAATGTCATACGAAGTAAGGTGAGCGGCTTTGGTAGCAATGTGAATTGTAGTAAACATGAGCTGATTAAGTAAGCAGGTGTGCTGCGCCGTAAGTAGACCGACATGAAGAGAGACTCGATGACCACGAGAAGGCGCTTGTGAAACGGTGGTGTTGATGAGAAGCGCTTCCCGTGGGCAGCGCGTGCGAAGGGACACACCTGTAGCGCTGCAGTGCCGATCCGGGCAGCATTGCATGTGTAGCGTGCGTTGGAAAATGTGGCCCGACTATTACTAACTGAATGAACAAGCGTGGTGTGAGCGCGCACAAACAAACACGAATAGATCACACTGAATGACTGCAGACAACGACTGTCAAAACGCTGGCAGCAAGCATACGCCGCAGCGGGCGAAGGTACGTGCAGTCTATCGCTTCAACGGAAACTGAGCGGCGAATGCACGGCGCATAAAGGTCAGAGCCGTGTGGAGATAAGAGACGGTGCGGACGAGCGACGAGCGCGGTTGTTGGCAGAGTAGAAGTGCGCCCCCCCCCCCCCCCCGGCTCCCTCCGGCGCTGGCTTCCTGCTTCCTTGCTTGCGCGTGGGAGATGAGTGCGTTCGCTCTCCGTGATAGCGCGCGTCCCCGCACGCTTCCGCTCGGGCATACGGCGCGCGGTGAAGATTTATCTATGGGGAACCTGACGGCGACGGCGACGGCAGAAATCCGGTTTAAGTGTCCATATAATTGCTATCGCAATAAAATGTTTGCGCACGAGCGATGAAGTCTCTCACACACACACACATGTGCACACGTAAACCCACGCAAACACACACACACGCAAACACACACACACACACACACACACACACACACACAAACGGACAGCACACGCGCATGCCCACGTATAAAAAAAAGCAAACACGTGTCCACAGCGATTTTTCTGAGGTCGCTTCATTTTCCAGTGCTTGTCGCAATACTAAGCGTGTCCTCTCGGGCGCGTCTGTATTCGGATGAAATATCGTGCACCTGACAATCAATCAATCAATCAATCAAATCTTTATTTCCAACATTTTGTTGCAATTTGTTGGGGGTCCTTCAGGCGAAAAGCTGTGTAAACAGCTTTTATTGGACAAAACAGCACTACAGACAGCGTACAACAAAATAAAGTATATAAGCGTGTATGGGTTGTATTAATCAAAACAGATTAGATATCAGTTCGTGCACAACAGTGGTCATTTGACAGAGTTTTGAAAAGTAAAAAGCAGAAAAACAACCCAACTTCATGTCATAATGAAAACTAGAGTAAATACCATAAGTATACCAAGAAAGATAGCGATACATTAACAACAGTTATTAGATCTGCGCGCTTGTTTTCACGCACAGGCGTCATGGATCACTGGAAAACAAAAAATGATGTCTCATTTCTTTCCGGGTTAATGCATGAACGTCAATACCTTCGTTTTCATATTTATTGAAAAGAGAAGGGACATTGTAGACTAGTGACTGCATTAGGTAATTAGTACGCCTTATCGGGACAAGCCATTTGTCCTGGCTACGGGTGCGTTGGTCACTTAACTGCCGTTGTAGTCCTGACAGCGATTTCAGAAGTGAGGAGAACTTTTTAGAGGAAAATAAGTATGAATACAGCAAACGAAAGTAATACACCTCAGTAACTCTAATTATGTTAAATTTGGTGAAAAGGTGTAATGTTGTGTGGAGATATGGAACGTTGGCTATAATTCGAAGTGCACGTTTCTGAAGAACAAGAAGTTTGTGTATGTTAGTATTTGTAGTGGTGCCCCACACTAGCGTGCAGTAGTTAATATGTGACGCAAATAGTGCCTGATAAATTTGCAATTTCACGTTTTCCGGAAAGAAATGGCGACATCGTGACAAGGCACCTGTTGCTGATACCAAGGATTTCGACAACATGTCAACATGGGGTGTCCAATTCAGTACAGTATTGAAAATGACACCAAGTACCTTATGTTCGCTAACAATCTCAATTGGTACATTATCAAGCAGCAGTTCGTCGCATAGAGATATCTGTCTGCCCCTGGTCCTAAACAGGATTGCTTTGGTATTTTTGTTATTAATTTTGAGACCGTTGCGGCAGGACCATTCTAATAAAGTGGAAAGGAACGCGTTCGCCTTACGAATGACCTCGTCAGCCACTGGACCAGAGACAAACAGGCTGGTATCATCCGCGTATAGAACGATTGTTGCATCGTTCAGCGTGTCTATCATGTCGTTAATGTAGATGTCGAACAGAAGTGGGCCTAAGACGCTGCCCTGTGGGACACCTGACCCTATTGCCCTGCTGGAGGAAATACTATTTCCTATGACAACGCTCTGCCTGCGATCAAGCAGATACGAACACATCAGAGAATGAGCCACTCCGCGTACACCGTAGGCCGTCAACTTTGTTAAAAGAGTTTTGTGCTGTAGACGGTCAAATGCCTTACTATAGTCAATAAATATTCCGAGAACTAAGTTTCCTTTTTCTAGGCTATTGATAATTAATTCCTTCTGGATAAGCAGTGCGGTTTCGGTAGAGCGTCCTTTGCGGAAACCATGTTGACAGTCGTTTAGGGCGTTATGTTTGATAAGGAAGCCATTTAGACGAGAGAAAAATTTTTTCCAGACCCTTGGAAAATATTGGCAGTATTGAGATCGGTCTGTAATTGCCCAAGTCGTTTTTATCACCACCCTTGAATATGACTGACACTTTGGCTGTTTTCATTGCACTAGGGAAAGAACCAGATTCAAAAACCAAGTTAAATATGTATGTTAAGTAGGGTGCAATAATATCAATCACGTATTTTACAGGACAAACTTGGAACCCATCAATATCAGTTGCTTTACTGTTTTTCAGTCCGATGAATGTTCGACAAACTTCTGCATTATCTGTTGGCTCCAAAAAAATAGTTTGCGTGCACTTATCTGTGATCCCCGCGTCTATGGGGCCCTGTGTAGTTGGCGCCACGTTTGTGAAGTACTGGTTGAATTCTTCGGCCAATGGGGTACCAGAGATTTTGTTATTATTTAAAGTTATTTCCAACTCAGGAGAATCGGAACTTTTGGATTAAGTACATCGTTTATAATTCTCCAAGTTATGTCTGGTTTCTTTTGCGCATCATAAAACAGGTCATGATAATAAGAATCCTTAGCTTTTCTGAGATCTTTGTTTAATTTGTTTCTGTATTTTTTAAATGTTGCAAGGTCCGAAGATTCGCGCGAACGCAGAAATTTCCTGAATAACTTGTTTTTTTCATTGATCATTTTTACATGTTCAGGACGGACCCACGGCTTTCTAATCTTCTTTTTCAATTTTACTGTTTTGTATGGAAACGAAATGTTGTATATGCGACGAAAGATCAACAGGAACTGATTGTAGGCTTCTGAAGCATCATTTTGGGAATATATGGAAGACCAGTCGCAGTTCAGCACGCATGTGCGAAATGAATTGATGTTTTCACTTGACATAGGCCTGTATAGCATGGTTGATTTACGTTGTTGATTCTTGCGAGTAAAGTAAGAGCACACGATGAAAACCGGACAGTGGTCACTAATGCCACAGCTAATAGTACCGGCCGCGTGGATTGACGTGTCCACGCTAACAATGAAATTGTCAAGAGCAGACTGGCTACGTACAGATACGCAGGTGGGCGTGTTGATTACACTACAAAAACCATAGGCACTTAGCGCGAAGGAGAAGTCACGCGATAAGTTGAGGTCAAGCACGTTAATGTTCATATCACCACCAAGAAGAAGTTGATAGCAGTTCAACGCCACATAGTCGAGCACTTTTTCAAGATATGTTAAGAATTTGCTAACGTTCCCAGAAGGGGGACGGTACACAACAAGTAATAAAGTGCTAGCACTTGTTGCGCATACCGTTTCATAATCGGCGGTCACACATGAAAACTCATGCATTAAATCGCACTGCATAGTGCTCTTAACGTGCATGGCCACTCCACCCCCTCGAGTCATTCTGTTCGAAAAAAAGTGTGCATAACCATTCAGCACTAACATGACACTGTTTTCAGTATACCAAGTTTCAGAGAACATGATTACATCAAAAGTAAAATGGAAGCTACTAAGAAAGGCAGAAATTTCATTCTGTTTGCATACAAGAGAGCGGGCGTTCATGTGGATCGCAGTAACAATGGGCTGCGTGTGCGCAGGTAACGTGATTTCAGAAGGCAGACCGTATTCGTGATACATTTTATGCTTCAGAAGTAACCAAAGCAAATGTAACCACAAAAAAATATTTCACTTCACACTATCTTTTGCAAGTCGTTCTCTGACTGAATGTGTACTACCCTAGCTGTTTCGGACTTCCGCGCAAAGATTTTTCCATTTTTCGTCCATGCAAATTTCCATTGAAACTCGCGTTTCTTTGCTACGGTCAACGACAGAAGCCTTTTCAGAGCTGGGCACAGATGCTCATTAACGAATATCTGTGCATCGTCGGGAATTCCAACTTGGTTATTCCTTAGCCTTGCCTTCCGGGATTTTTCAAGAACACTGTCTCTCTTTTGTCGACTTCTGAATTGCACGACAACATTCGATTTGCCTGCTTCCCTGGTTGGCACACGGTGACATATTTCTATATCTGTAGCGGTAATGGGCTCTCCAATTACATCACCAATTTTCGCCACAAGGGCACCGACATTTTCGTTTTCTTTTTCCATAAGCCCTTTAATCTCTATATTGGACCTACGTGAATATTGCTCGGACTGCGCGAGCCTTTTCTGCAGCTGCTGAATTTCATCTTCATTTTCTTTGCACTTTGCGCGGAGACTGTCGTTATCTTTCCTCAAGGCCTCTCTCTCAAGGCAAGCTTCCTTCAATTTCTTTTTCATATCTTCAAACTCATCGTTAATGAACTTAATACTGTCCGTCACCGCTTTCAATTCAGCGCGCAGCTCCCGCAAGTCATTTCGGTTCTCTCTGTCTGTTTTAGCCATCGGTTAGTAGATATCACTTTCACAAAAGAGTCAAGGATTGAATAACACTCAATGGCAGCAACGACAGCGAAAAAGGGGAACAGAGTTCAGGCGAACGTGGCCAGTGAACAAACCTGCAGTGATGAATAACACGTGCTTTAGGCGATGTGCGCGCTGGCTGTCGCTGCTGCCAAATGCTGGCCCCTTGCAAGTGCGCTCCTTGTATACGCCGGTCCAGATGGTGTCCTGGTGGGCGGGATGCGTAGTCCTTGCGTCACTTCTGAAGCAGCGTCTGCGGCGTCCTCTTCCGTCCGATGCAGCGTAGTGCTATCAGCGGGATATCTGCAGTGATGAATAACACGTGCTTTAGGCGATGTGCGCGCTGGCTGTCGCTGCTGCCAAATGCTGGCCCCTTGCAAGTGCGCTCCTTGTATACGCCGGTCCAGATGGTGTCCTGGTGGGCGGGATGCGTAGTCCTTGCGTCACTTCTGAAGCAGCGTCTGCGGCGTCCTCTTCCGTCCGATGCAGCGTAGTGCTATCAGCGGGATATCTGCAGTGATGAATAACACGTGCTTTAGGCGATGTGCGCGCTGGCTGTCGCTACTGATAAGTAGGACTGAAGCCATACATATAGTTTGACAAGAGGTTATTGTCTTCTATATAGTTTCTAAGTCTTGTGTGGATGACTCGCTCAAAAAGTTTTCCCAGGCAAGACGTGAGTGAGATCGGCCTGAGGTTTTGTATGTTACGAGCCTTGCCGGCTTTAGGTATCAAAATTATTTCTGCCTCTTTCCACTGCTCTGGAATTTTCCCGGTTGGCCATACCTCTCTGTTAAAGTATTCAGTTAGTTTCTTAATTTGTTCATGATTTATGTTCCGTAGCATTGCATTAGTTAACCGATCCTTTCCAGGCGCTGTATTTTTCTTAGCTGCCTGGGTTGCTGCGAAAAGCTCTGCTTCCGTTATGGGGGCGTCCAAAATTTCGTTCGGAGGCCCATCGTATGCTTTCGAGTATGACTGAATAATTGGTTCCCCTATGTATCTTTCTTTCAGTTTGGCTATGAGTTCGCCTTCTGTTCCTTGGAATTCTCCCACTATGGTTGCAAGGGCGCGTGACGATTCTGATTTTGTTGCTGCTGGGTCTAACATACTTCTAAGTATGTTCCAGGTTTTCTTTGTGAGAGGTTTCCCCTTAGGGAATCACTGAGCTCCAGCCAATTTTCTGTTTCTAGTTTCTGTGCGTCATCATTTGCTTCTTGTGCAATTACCTCTATTCTTGCTCTGAGTTTTCTGTTAAGCCTTTGACGCTTCCAGCGTTTTGTGAGGCCTCTTCGGCAGTCCCATAAGTGTAATAAATGTGGGTCTACGGGTGTTCCACCGTCAGAGTGATGCTCTTGGAGTTAGTCGAGTGTGCTGTTCGCACTTCTTCCGACCACTGGTTGATATCTTCTATCTGCCCTTCTGCAAAGAGATACTTTCTAAATTTTTCCCAATCGGTTATGTTGGCTGTTCCAAGCTGTCTACGGATTTTTGGTGACGAGGTTGATAGACTGACAATATAATGGTCACTGCCTAGTGTTTCATCTAGGTTCTTCCAAGACGCTGCCTCTATGTTTTTGGTAAACGTCAGATCGGGGTAAGTGTCTAAACTCACACTGTTCCCCAGTCTAGTAGGCGCTAGCGGCAGCGTTTCTAGTTTTAGGTCGAACTTGTCCGCGACCTGCACCAGCCTGGTGCCGAATCCCTTACGTATCCCCAGTGCGAGGGGGATGCATTGAAGTCACCGGCAACAATTAATTTATCTTTGTGATTCATTTTACCAATTGTTAATTCAATGATGTTATCAAAATCTGTGCCTTTTTCTTTGGGGGGGGGGGGGGGGGGGGGCTGTATATATTAACAATGAAAAATTTAGGTTTCCCCCTCTTTTTCGTGTGAATTTCAATAATTTGGTGATGAATTGAGCCTTCAAGGGGCTCATGAATACTAGTTGCGATGTTCTTTCTCACCAACGTCGCTAGTTTCGAATGCTTGGGGTCCTGATATGTATAGTAATCCCGTAGCTTTACCGGCTTATTTCCTACCTCTTGGAGACAGATTATATCTGGCCGGGTTAACGATGTATTAATGAATTGTTGTAGGGCTGCTGCCCTCTTTTGGTAGGTGCGGCAGTTCCAGTGCCAAATTTCGATGTTTTCCTCCAATACCCGTGATCTATTGGCCATGTGGGGTCGATAATTCATTATCGGAGGAGCCGGAGACTACTACATTTTTTCGTTTTGCGTGGTTGTGGAGTCCCGGGGTTATCCCCGGCTCTTTTCCTTTTAATTTGCCGTAGATTGTTGATGAATTCGTCCACGTAAGTTTTAAGATTTTGAATTTCATTAAACATCTGTTGTTGGAAGTTTTGTACTCCCTGCAGCTGTTGAACTAATTGTTGCAACATTTGCTCCGTTGAATTTGTTTTAGGCTCTGTTGTGTTACTCTCCGCGCCACCCGTTGTGGAAGAGTTCGCGATTGCTGTTTTGTCTAATAGTTGTTTAAGAGACGCGATCTCCTTTTTGAGCTCCGACAAGCTCACTTTGAGTGCGCGGTTTTCCGCTATCACTCTTTGGTATGCTATATTGGATGTTATGGGAGCCTGCGGTTTTGCCACCTCCGCCCAACTCACCCTGGTACCCTTGTCCTCCTCTCCCTGCCCGGGCGTGTGTCTCTCTGCGGCACCGGCCTTCTGGATCCTGGGAATGTGGTTTGGGTAAGGAAAAAGAGTTTGTTCGGATGCACTGATGCTTGGTCTTGATTTAGAGTTCGATCTTGATTTGGGTTGATTCTTATAGTCTATGTCAGGTCTTTGTCTTGATCTCGATCTGGAACTTGATCTGGATTGGTGTCCCTCCGGCGATGGAGATCTTGTTCGTGAGGTTCTAGCTGGTAGCCTTGGCCACATGTCGTCCTCCGATTCGGTGTCGTCCGTCACGAACCATCTATGTTTTCGCGAGGTTTTTTAGTGCCCTTGTTTTTGTTTGTTTGGGATTGGTTTCGTTGGTTTTAGTCGTTTAGCGCACAGTCCAAGAAATCTACGCACTGCCTTCTTGTCAACGGTCGGAGGAAAGTTCGAGATGGCCGCAGTTTTCTGAGGGTCGGGGCGCACTCCAGACTTGTTGATGACGTGGTCCAAAAACAAGAGCTCCTCATAAGCGAAGCGGCACTTTTCTGGCTTTAACGTGAGTCCGGAGGTTTTGATTGCTTGAAGACCTGTTTCAAGGCGCCGCAGGTGTTCTTCGAAGCTTGAGGCAAACACAACGACGTCGTCCAAATAGACGAGGCAAGTCTGCCACTTCAAGCCTGCCAGTACTGTATCCATGACGCATTGGAAAGTCGCAGGTGCCGAGCAAAGACCAAACGGCATGACCTTGAATTCGAACAGTCCGTCTGGTGTTATAATGGCAGTCTTCTCCCGGTACCTCTCGTCGACTTCGATTTGCCAGTAGCCGGTTTTGAGGTCCATTGACGAAAAATACTTTGCGTTGTTGAGTTGATCCAAGGCGTCGTCAATCCGTGGGAGGGGGTATGCGTCCTTCTTCGTGATCTTGTTGAGGCGACGATAATCGACGCAGAAACGTAGGGTTCCATCCTTCTTCTTCACTAACACCACGGGAGACGCCCACGGACTCTTGGACGGCTGGATGATGTCATCGCGTAGCATTTCGTCGACTTGTTGCCTTATGGCCTCGCGTTCGCGCGCCGAAACTCGGTACGGGCTCTTACGGAGTGGGCGGACATTTTCGTCGGTTATGATGCGGTGCTTCGCGACAGGGGTTTGTCGAACTTTTCACGACGACGAGAAGCAGTCCTTGTATTGCAGGAGCAGGGCTTTTAGTTGTTCTTTCTTATGCCTGGGAAGGTTATGATTGACGTCGAAAGTTGGTTCAGGTCTTATAGTCGTCGTTGCAGGTGCACTGGAATCCGTGAAGGCGAAAGCACTGCTGGCTTGTACTATTTTGTCGATGTAGGCGACCGTAATGCCTTTGTTGATGTGCTTGTATTCGGGGCTGAAGTTCGTGAGCAACACCCTTGCTTTCCCTGCACGTAGCTCAGCTATGCCTCTAGCGACGCAAATTTCACGGTCGAGCAGTAAGTGATGATCACCCTCGAAGACGCCCTCCATGTATGCAGGCATTTCGGTACCGACGGAAATCATTACGCTGGAGCGAGGCGGAACGGTGACTTGTTCTTCAAGCCCATTCAAGGCATGGTAACTTATGCTTGTAGCCGGTGGTATCGCGTTGTGCGTTGAAAGCGTTATCGACTTGGACCTTAAGTCGATGACTGCACCGTGTTGATTTAGAAAGTCCATGCCTAGGATGACATCCCTGGAACAGTGCTGCAGGATTATGAAGCTCGCCGGGTAAGTGCGGTTGTTTACCGTGACTCACGCTGTGCAGATTCTAGTCGGCGTTATTAGGTGTCCTCCCGCTGTCCGGATATCGGGTCCTTGCCAGGCTGTTTTCACCTTCTTCAACTTGGCGGCGAACGCGCCACTGAAGAAGGAATAGTCGGCGCCAGTGTCGACGAGAGCGGTGACGTTATGACCATCGATGAGCGCGTTTAGATCGGTAGAGCGGCGTCTGGCGTTGCGGTTAATTCGTGGCGTCGGATCACGGCTGAGTCGGCTTGCTCTGCTGCTGCTACGTCGCGTCGGAAGGTCTTCTTTCTGCGGCGAAGTGCTGTCAAGGCTGTTGCTAGGCGGCATGCTGATATCTCGTCGTGATGATTCGCGAATCGTCGTCGTCGTCGGCGGCGGAGGATCTTCGGCATTGCGTCGTACAGCAACCGCACCTCCATCGGTTGCTGCCTTTAGTTTCGGGCTCGGAGATCGGCCCCGGGTGGGACCGGTGTACTGACGGCGATGCGACGAGATGTAGCGGCCCGGTGACGGCGAGCGTGAGGGTCGTCGTGGTTGCCACTGGGCTCCGGTGAAGTAGTCGGCGATGTCACGTGGTCGCTCGCCAAGCTGTGGACGTGGTGCGTTGACAGCGAACCCTCGTAGGCCCATCTCGCGGTATGGGCATCGGCGGTAGACATGGCCGGCTTCCCCGCAGTGATAGCAGAGCGGGCGGTGGTCGGGGGCGCGCCAAATGTCTGTCTTCCTTTGGTAGCTGCGCTGGGCGACGGGCGGGCTTGCTGGCGGCGGCGGCGGTGGACGACGGACCTGCGGCGTTACGGGGCCCTGGCGCGAGCGCGGAGGGGGGCCTTGACGACGGGCGACGGCGGCGTAGGTCATCGCTTCCGGCTGGGGTTGCGGTGATTCGGGAAGTCCTAGCGATTGCTGGATTTCCTCCCGCACGATATCGGCGATGGAAGCAATTTGAGGCTGCGACGACGGTAGCAACTTCTGCAGCTCTTCGCGTACTATCGCCCTGATGGTGTCTCGTAGGTCGTGGGAGAGTCCTTGGACTTCGGCGTACTGTGGCGTCGAACGGCGATTGTATTGCCGGTTGCGCATGTCGAGTCGAGTGCTTTCTCGATCGTCGTAGCCTCCGAGAGAAAGTCTTGGACTGTCGTTGGTGGATTCCGCACAAGTCCGGCGAATAGCTCCTGCTTAACTCCCCGCATGAGCATGCGAACTTTCTTGTCTTCTGGCATAGCGGGGTCGGCGTGCCGGAATAATCGAGTCATTTCTTCAGTGTACATACCGATGCTCTCATTCAGGAGCTGTACACGGTTTTCCAGCAAGGCTGCAGCTCTTTCTTTACGGACGACGCTAGTGAAGGTGTCCAGGAATGCGGCTCGGAAGAGGTCCCAGGTTGTTAGTGCACGCTCCCTATTCTCGAACCAGGTCCTGGCGCCGTCTTCAAGCGAGAAGTAAACATGGCGCAGCTTGTCGTCGCAGTCCCACTTGTTGAACGTAGCGACCCGGTCGTATGCCTCCAGCCAGCTTTCGGGGTCTTCACATGGCGAACCGCGGAAAGTCGGCGGCTCCCTGGGTTGTTGCATCACGATTGCAGATGTTGGCGCAGGGGCTGTCACGGTAGCTGCTGCCGAGGTCATGACTTTTGTCCTCTTGGTCGCTGTGGTCTTCTCGGGAAGAAGTCCGTACTCCGGCAGAAGTCCTTGCTGCCTACGGCTAGCTCGCTGGTCCTTGGCGACGTTGACGTTGTCCTTCGGTTTCGGGCTTGGATCGCGGCCTTGCGGGGGCGTTCGCTGCATGAACGCACTAGCATCTCCACCAGATGTCACGTAGTAGTGACGCTGAAGTAAACAGTAGTAAAACTGTGTATGACGAAACTGATTCTTTATTGGGCGAACCTGTGCACACAAAAGCAAGCTACACTCAAAGCACAATGAAAGCGGCGAACACAGACGGCGGTCGTCGAAAATCGGATCAGCGGCGAAACGCGTCGGCTTTTTTACCTGAGTCATCGAAGGTTCCAGATTAATCCCTGATGCCCGCGTGTCTTCCAGAAAGTTCTAGACAATTCGCGTCGGTCATACAATCAGATAACATAAGCGTCGGTGTTTTTGTTGTTGTTGTTGTTAGAACGTTTATTAAAATAATCATAGAAAGTTTCCGCCCCCAGGAAATGAATCCATCAGGGCGGGGGGAGGGATAAAAGAGGAGGTTCAAATATTATTCATCATTTTTGACTCTTGTAAAAATTGAAGTAACGACTGGAATATGAGGCGCCGTCTCTCGGGGGGACCAGTGGGAAGGCGCCAGGCGTCCAAATCCGGAGGCCTCAGAGTAGGAGGTAGGGTCATGTTCGAGCTTTCCACGCAAGCGCGTTGTTGTGGAACTGTGTGTTGTTTAATTAGCGCATGTGTTGTTTAATTAAAAAAAGTACTTCGCGCTGTTGTTTTATTGCAGTGGTAGTAAAATCCATGTGCCAAAGGGGAAATTCTGCATTGGTGATTCACTATGGGGGTTTATTGCAACTAGTAAAAAAAAAAACCGTGGGTGTATCTTGTGCAACAAATGTGATTGTGAAAGAGATTCCTTGTAGGGAACGCAATACCGTGTGGCTCCGAAAGTACTCACAGCGCAAAACTTGGATATCGCGAAATCGCTTATCCCACAGCTGCACCGATTAGCCGCATAAAGAGTGGAAGCAAACCGCCTTTTATGATTTTTCTTGGGTAAGTCAGCTCTTCGAGGCGATTGCCAACAACTATGAGAAGTGAGCGCGCATCTTTCAGCTGACAACGAAAATAGAAGTTACGGTCGCCGAGATTATCGACCTGTCATTGTTCCGAGCGTGAAAGACGCCCGCGAATACACGTAAAATTGCCGCGCGACTGGCCGCTCGAGGCCCTTTGCGTGTGTTCGCGGTAGAGTTACTGTATATGCTCCCCTTGGGGAGACGAGTTGCGCATCTGATTGAACTCGCCGCTCGCGCCCCTATTTGCCAAATCTGGTCGCATGGGCAAAAACCATCCGTTTCAGGGAAAGCCAATTTCACGGCTGCGCCTGCACCATAGAGTTTCTATGGCCTGCACTGTCGCCCACGGCGCCACCGTCGTCACGAGCCGACGAGTATTCTTTCTTGACCATGGCTTGGAATGATTTGCGTTGGTGCGCGTCCTCGTTGCAAATGGACTTCACCCGAGTTGCGAGAGCGTTGCGCTGATGACGAGCCACATTAAACAGCTGTGCTTCCGAAAAACTGCCGACGGGCCGTTTACCTCCTGGCTGGATCACATGCCCAGCTTTGCCCAGCTTTATCACCTGCCCGGCAGACACTTGCTCTGTCACGCAGGGCAAGTGTCCGCGGTATTCTGGCCTTCTGCACCGGAACTACCTACGCGGTGTCATCCCCCCCCCCCCCCCCGTCCTACAACAGCCTCTGCAAGAGTACTCCACCAACATCATCCCTACTCCCAAGCTCAAGAGACAATAATGCTCCACACGGAAAATGTCTGGTTGTGTTCCTCCATCTCACCAGTATTCACTAAGAAACAGCAGCCAAGCCAAAACCGCGACTTCTTGGAATGGACTACTAACTACTTCAACCGAGAGGTACTACCAAAAACAGTGCTTGTTTCAAATTAGAAAAATTATTTAAGCGTGTCAGATATGAAGTTCACGCGTGTACGTTGAATGTATACTTGGCTGCCCTGACTGTACCTAAGGTAATTCTTGTCTCCCTTGAACCAGTTACCCTTCAAATGGCAAGCTGAAATCTTGCGAAATGGAATGACACCTTGATACGGGCATCATTAGATATCATGTGAACTGTTATCGATCATTATCGATCATTCGTCAAAAGGTTATTGAAAAGTGAACGACAGTTGCGCAAAGGTTGTGTATTAAGTCCCTTTGAATGTCCCTTGCTCGTTGAGTACGAGCAGGAAAAACAATCAAAAATACAAAAGAAGTCCAAGAAGCTTCTACGTGATAGCTTTAGCCTTCAACATCTCTAGCTGAGGGAAGTAGCTGTTGATGCTGAACCTTTTTGTAGCAAATGTACGTGTCTGTCCAAATATTCTAACATAGTTAACATTTAAAACGTGGTCTTATCTGACTCGGAAATGGCTGTGCTTTCGTGAGGTTTGAAGTTCTACTCGGCTGCAGGTGGTTATAACGAATTTCAGCTAGCTTAAGATTTAGATGACTTCCCGGGAAATATGAGGCTAAAGGAGTTTTTTTTCACGAGCGATACACGCCCAATTACATATCTTCCTGCCAACACTGGGCCCCGCCCACTCAACGGGATACATTTCTCGGTTTGTATATTTCTGCTGTGCAACGTGGCATTCTCGAGGCCTATGGTAGACGCATTTCGTTCAAACAAAACCTGCACCTCCACGAACGAACAGCAATTGAAGGATTGCAGAAACGATCAGATATTCTTATCATGATCAGCAGCAGCCTATATTTATGTCCAGTGCAGGACGAAGGCCTCTCCCTGCGATCTCCAATTACCCCTCTCTTACGCTAGCTGATTCCAATTTGCGCCTGTAAATTTGCTAACTTCATCACCCCACCTAGTTTTCTGCCGTCCTCGACTGCGCTTTCCTTCTCTTGGTATCCATTCTGTAACTCTAATGGTCCACCGCTTATCCATCCTGTGCATTACATGGCCTGCCCAGCTCCATTTTTTCCGCTTAATGTCAACTAGAATATCGGCTATCCCCGTTTGCTCTCTGATCTTCACCGCTCCTGTCTCTTCACGTTACGTCTAACATTTTTCGTATCATCCTCTTTATGCAGTCCTTAGCTTGTTCTCAAGATTCTTTGTTAACCTCCAAGTTTCTGCCTCATATGTTAGCACCAGTAGAATGCAATGATTGTGCACTTTTATTTTCAACGACAGTGGTAAGCTCCCAGTCAAGATTTTGCAATGCCTACCGTATGCTCTCCAACTCAATTTTATTCTTCTGTAAATTTCTTTCTCGTGATCAGGGTCCCCTGTGAGTAATTGACTTAGATAAACATTCTCCTTTACAGACTCTAGAGGCTGACTGGCGATCCTGAATTCTTGTTCCCTTGCCAGGCAATTGAACATTATCTTTGTCTTCAGCATATTGATCTCCAACCTCACTCTTACACTTTCTCGGTTAAGGCCTCAATCATTTGTTTTAATTCGTCTCCATTGTTGTTGAATAGGACAATGTCATCTTCGAACCGAAGGCTGCCGAGATATTCGCCGTTGATCCTCACTCCTAAGCCTTCCCAGTTTAAGAGTGTGCATACTTCTTCTAAGCATGCAGTGAATAGCATGGGAGAGATTGCGTCTCCGTGCCTGACCCCTTTCTTGATAGCTAACTCTACTTTTCTTGTGGAGAACCAAGGTAAATATGGAATCGTTGTAGATATTTGCTAAGATATTCACGTATACCTCCTGTACTCCTTGATTACGCAATGCCTGTATGATGTGGGGATGCGCGACTCTCACGCGTCCCCTGATGTTGTTTTCCCGCATGTCTTCTGTAGTCCGGCTTCTCTGCGTGGCTAAGCCCGGCGGTGGTTGCGGCGCGTTGCGAGAGATGGCGCTGGTGTCGCGATGCTAACGCCACCGAACGGCGAGGTCACTTGGGAGAAAGAGGTCGGAGGCGCTCTCTCTTTGGCTTGGGATCGGCGACCAACACGCACGGACGCTTCGCGCGTGCGCCGGCCCGCTTCGCGCGACCGTCGCGCGAGGCTAAGAGCAGGACACCGGTATGGACGAACACAGATCGTTCGAGCGCGCCACCGTTCGCGTGACTGTACACGTGAACGACTAGGCGATGGTGTCATAGCATGGGGCGAAAGTATTCGCTCGCTATCGGGTCGCGGTGAGTCGGACTTCCTTGATTTGTCGCGCGCCCGTGTGAATGTTCAATTGGTTGTAATTCCGCTAGTGTGCATTAGTGTATGAAAGGTGCAATAAATGCCCTTTTGATTGTTTGCACTACTGTGTTGTCGTTCCTTTGTCCCAAGAGTACACCACATCAAGAGACCCCACATCTGGCTGCCCAACGTGGACCTCTTGGGGCATCGGACGATAATTTTAACAGTTTTGCTCGGTTCGAGATGTTTCAACCGAAGCGTAGTCCTAGCGTAGATTTTGATCGCTAGTGTCGGCGGTGTGCTTTCTTGAGCGAGGCGACGGTTGCTGTAGCGTGTTTGAACTTTTCAACATGCTAAGCCTTTTCGCGAGTGTTTTGAAGTACACTCGTCGGTACGAGAGCCACGTGGTCTGCATCCTGGGAGAGCAAGGCCTAGCGCCCGCGGATCATTGGCAAGCCTGAAGCGAGTGAGTACGGAAGCCTCGTGGGTGGTCCGAATTTCTGATGTAAATAGCTTCTTCTATATCTTTGACTTCGGAAGTCGAGGCTCAGGGAGCCGGGTGGCCGCGGGCCACGGGTGCCGCTTCGGGCTGACTGGTATTGCGGCCTGGCACCAGGCGCTCCGACACCGTCTGGGACGGTGGGCGCCGTCAACTCGGATGCTGTGTGCACCGAGCGGAGTAGGACCACCTCACAGAGCTAACGTCTCCTCGCAGCTGCCTGTTCTTGTGCCCATTTTGGGTGATGTTTTCTTTTTTTTTTTGGATGCCGGTTGTTGTCAAAGTAGCGACGCATTAGGCCTAAGGCTTAATAAAGCCGCCTGTCGCACGTTGAGGGACACAACCTGGTGGACCGTGGTGTTGAGGTGTCCACATTGCTTCCTTCATTAGCTCACCTCGCACGAATTGAAATTACTCGTTCGACTCAAGAAAGCAAGCTTTGTACACGTGAACTTAGCATCTGCAATGCCACCCGAAATTTTTGCTATCCGAATTGAACATCGTACCACGTGGGCGATGCGTATGCCGAATTCCTCTCCCTTGCACTACTTTAGTGTTTGTCGAGTGCGTTGAGTGTACGCAGCGTGAGCGGAGTCACCCCTGGTTTGCTGTCACCTGCACATCGTCAGCGCTGCTGCCCCGGACTACAATCGAGCTACCCCAGGCTTTGAAGATGCCTGTGGTCGATTCGGCGCAGCGACTTCGGCGGCCGCCAATGTCCGGCTCGCAACCCTCGGCGGCTGGGAAAAGAGCCGGCAGTCACCAACGGCTGCTGCGGCTCTCGTCAGCAGGGCGCGAGCGACGCTTGCTCGTGCCGACTTCTGCGTCGCCGTTTCCGTAGTCCTGGGCTGGAGTCGTGCCATCAAATCTGCAGACGTGGTGCTGTGACCAACGGACGCCAGCGGTGAACCCCAGAGTCAATGTCTGCTCGCACGTTGTGGATAACGCGTGGAGATTTACTCGGCGGCGCCACTGTCGCATGTACTAACTTTTGTTCGCGACGCGCGCGTTGATAGGCCTTGTGACATGTTTCGCCGGCGTATGTGCAGTGATTTAAGGTTGGGGGATGTGGGGATGCGCGACTCTCACGCGTACCCTGATGTTCTTTTCCCCGCATGTCTCCTGTAGTCCGGCTTCTCTGCGTGGCTAAGCCCGGCGGTGGTTGCGGCGCGTTGCGAGAGATGGCGCTAGTGTCGCGATGCTAACGCCACCGAACGGCGAGGTCACTTGGGAGAAAAAAGTCGGAGGCGCTCTCTCTTTGGGCTGGGGATCGGCGACCAACACGCACGAACGCTTCGCGCGTGCGCCGGCCCGCTTCGCGCGACCGTCGCGCGAGGCTTAGAGCAGGACACCGGTATGGACGAACACGGATCGTTCGAGCGCGCCACCGTTCGCGTGACTGTACACGTGAACGACTAGGCGATGGTGTCATAGCATGGGGCGAACGTATTCGCTCGCTATCGGGTCGCGGTGAGTCGGACTTACTTGATTTGTCGCGCGCCCATGTGAATGTTCTATTGGTTGTAATTCGGCTAGTGTGCATTAGTGTATGAAAGGCGCAATAAATGCCCTTTTGATTGTTTGCACTACTATGTGTCGTTCCTTTGTCCCAAGAGCACATGTGAGACCCCACGATGACTACTGGTATTATTGAATCAAATACCTTGGCATAACCCATGAAAGCTATATAAAGAGGTTGATTGCACTCCGCAGATTTCTCGGTTACCTTATTGATGACATGGATATGATCCATGGCAGAATATCCCTTCCTGAAACCAGCCTGTTCTCTTGGTTGGCTAAAGTCAAGTGTTGCCCTGATTACATTGGAAATTATCTTGGTGAATATCTTATACAATACTGAAAGCAAGCTAATGGGTGTATAATTATTATATTTTTAACGTCTCGCTTCTTATGGATGAGTATAATGTTGGCGTTCTTCCAACTTTCTGGCACACTTGAAGTCGTGAGGCATTGCATATAAAGGGCCGCAAGCTTTTCAAGTATGATATCTCCTCATTGTTTGAATAAATCGCCTTTTATTCCATCTTCTCCAGCAGCTTTTCCCCTGTTCATGTCGTTCAAGGCCCTTCTAACCTCAACGCTAGTTATAGAAGGAGCCTCTGTATCACGTTCATCACTACTACGAATGAAAGTAGGTTGGCTGTTTGGGGCTCTGTACAGGTCATTAAAGAATTCTTCCGCTGCTATTACTATGTCATCGAAATTGCTGATGATACTGCCCTGCTTATCTCTCAGCGCATACATCTTGCCTTCTCCTATGCCAAGTTTTCTTCTCACTAATTTCATGCTGTCTCCGTATTTTACTGCTTCTTCAACCTTTCCAACGTTATAATTTCGAATATCCCTTACTTTCTTCTTGTTGATAAGTTTTTACAGTTAAGCGAATTCTATGTGACGTCTCGAGCTTTCCACTTTCATGTTTTGTCGTTTCTTTATTGGATCCTTTGTTACTTGGGAGAGTTTACGTACTGGTTGCCTTGGGGCCCTACCTCCCACTTCAATTGCTGCTTCTGAGATCAGCATAGTTAAGGTTTCATTCAGTACCTCTATGTTGTCTTCATCTTCCTGTTCTAGAGCTGCATATTTGTTTGCGAGCACCAGACTGAATGGGTCTGCTTTTACCCTTACTGCGTCTAAGCTGGCTTGTTTCTTCTTGACTAATTTTACTCTTTCTCTCTTCAAATTGAGAGAAATCCTAGACCTCACTAACCTATGGTCACTGCACTTTACCCTACCTAACACTTCTACATCCTGCACTATGCTTGGATCGGCAGAGAGTATGAAATCTATTTCATTCCTTGTTTCTCCATTAGGGCTTTCCCAGATCCACTTCATGTTGCTGCGCTTCCTGAAGAAGGTATTCATTATTCGGAGCCTATTTCTTTTCGCGAGTTCTACCTACATCTCTCCTCTGGCGCTCCTAGAATCGATGCCGTAGTTGCCAATTGCTTGCTCACCAGCCTGCTTTCCCCCCACTTTTGTATTGAAGTCGCCCATGACTACGGTATACTGAGTTTGCATCTTTGCACAAACTGACTTTGCACAAACACCTTGTATGTTTTTTAATCTCCGTCTCTAAGTGTGTGCATTTTTCTTTATCTTTCTGTCTCCCATTACCCCTTCCCCAGTGTAGGGTAGCAAACTGGATATCCACCTTCCAGTTAACCTCCCTGTCTTTCGCATCTCATTTATCTCTCTCTCTTTCATCATTGTGACTGGTGGTTGGGGCATAGGCTTGTACTACCTTCATTCTATACCTTCTATTCAGGTTTATTACGACGACTGCTACCCTCTCAATAATTATGTACAATTCATCAATATTGCCCGCTATGTCCTCATGGACTAGAAATCCTACCTCGAATTCTCTCTTATCTAGAAGACCTCTGTAGCGGAGGACGTGGCCGTTATTCAGCACTTTATAAGCATCACCAGTGCTGCTAACCTCACTAAAACCAATAATATCCTAGGCAATGCCTGGTAATTCCTCAAATAGCCCATCTAAGCTATCCGCACTGGAGAGGGTGCGCGTGTTGAACGTTGCCAGGTTCAGTTTCCAGTGGAGGCCAGTCCGGACCCAGAGATTCTTAGCACTCTCTGCCACGTCACAGGTCTCTCTGCCGCCTTGGTCAGGTGCTCCGCAGCTGCTGGGTACTGAGGGCCATGGGTTATATGTTGGAGTCATGAGGGAGGTAGTGGCCGATTACTGCACCAGGGAGGCCGATTCCTGTTCTGGTGTGGGCGCGACTTTGTTGAAGCTGAGTGGGCCTTCCTAATTTGGTTGCACCTGGACTAGTATAGCTTCACTAGCTCTCGAAAA